>NC_079427.1:26880245-26985245 GCF_026213295.1 Gadus chalcogrammus | reverse complement strand
ACATACACACATATATGTAACAGGGTGTGTTATATCCTTTAAATTATAATTACACAATTGCCTTTGTTTTTCTCTATTACCTGAAGTTTAGCTTTCCATGCCGCCTTATGCTCTATTTGATTTTGTTCTTTGTTTTGGCTCCACCTCCTTCTGCACTCCCGCTCACATTCCAGAGAACCCCATAAGTTTCCCGCGCCCCCTGCCCTCTTCCCTTTGTTCCGATACCCTTGGGAAGAGGTGTGTACATTTATTTTGTGATCAAATCTTTGACCATCTTATAGTTTATCATTATTTATATTAGTTATTTTGATTATACATTGTTTAATTGGAAGTCTGGGGTATATATCTATCCATAGTTATTAGATAGATTTCAGTGTTTTGGGGAACTTTGTGTTTTGTTGCGATGTCCTAGCATACACCTGACCCTCGTGTAGTCATGCTAGTTCCCCTTCCCCCCCCTGTGTGTTTCGTAGAGGAGTTGGAGTAAGGGCACAAGTGCTAAGAGGAAGCTATTTGTACATGTGTGTATTCAGGTATGTCTTTTATTCCTTTTATTTCAATCATTTCTGTTGTAATATTGTATGTAGGCCCTTTGTTCCGATACCCTTGGGAAGAGAGGAGTTGGAGTAAGGGCACAAGTGCTAAGAGGAAGCTATTTGTACATGTGTGTATTCAGATCGAATAAATGGACGTCGGAGTGCCCGAGTCCAGACACATCGTGGGTCACGTCATTCAGTGCTAGAAAGAAACACAACGCAGAACGAACCGGTCACACTTGGTGCCGTTTGACCCGTCGGATCGCCGACCATCATCGCCTGCCTGGTCGTCGGGGTGCGCCCGTCGCTGCCTGCCCTGCTCTGCTGCTCGGCCCTATCTCCTTCGTCTCCTCGCCGTGTTCGCCGCTGTCTGCCCTGCCCCTGGTATTATGAGCGCTGAGTGCACGTGAGGTACACGGTAGTCGTTACCCTGCGTTCACACCAAAAGATGCATTTGCTGCCCGAACGCGTTGACGCCTGAGTTTTGCGGCGCGTCAAATCAAGTTTTGCGGCGCGTCAAACTTTTGACGCGCGTCAAAAGTTGAAATATTTCAACTCGAGCAGCATTTGACGCGCCGCAAAATACGTGAACGCGCCCTTCGCCCGTGCCCGTCAGCGGGCACTGGCATGCCGCGCCGCAAATCAGATTTTGATGCGCGTCAAATCAAGTTTTGCTGCCCGTTTTCTCGGCAGCAAATGCATCGGCAGTAAAGCAGCAACGCGTCTCTACATTCACTTTGAATGGGATCACGACGCGCGTCAACTTTTTGCATCTTTTGGTGTGAACGCAGGGTTAAGAGTGCTTAAAGGGGAAGAAAATACTGCGCTATTTTGCTATAGTTGGGTGCGTAAGAAATAAATAATTATATATATATATATATATTTTTTTATATATATATTTTTTTTCTGTCTTCTGTTTTACATTGGGGTTATTCTTTGGAAGTGTATTGTCGTGTTTAGTCTCTCTTACTGTGTGTATTGGGGAAGGGTATTGATTGTAGAGGTTTTTATTTTTATTTTTATTTTGTTATGTGTTTTGTGCAGTTGTTTTAGTCACCAAGACTATTATTTTCTGTTAGATTTATTTTATTTATTTATTTTTGTCAGAGGGTCAAATATCTCGTTTTGTAAGATGTCCAGTGGGGATTCTTTCAGTGCAGATATTTTGGCTGGTCAGGGCCCTGTTGGGCGTAACGTCACTTTTGGGTTGGGGAGGGGCCAGAGGGTCACTCCATTTGGGTTTGGGAGGGGTAGGCCGGTAGCCCCTGGTAATCAGGAGTACTCTGTTGACCAGTCAGAGTTAAGTTTACCAGTAGGTCCCACCGCCAGCTCTACACCCATGGCACCCATAGCCCCTCAGCCTACCCAGGTTGTTACCGTAGAGTCATTGGGTGGCCTAGTAGCTGATTTGGCCAAACAGATAGGCGATAGCATTATAGCCAGCCTCAACACCATGCACCAGCCCAGTAGTACTCTGCCCCAGTCCCCGGGCCACCAATCCCTTGGCATTACTGATCCATCACAGCTGAAGGTGATTGTTCAGTCAGACCCTAGAGCTCCACCATACTTCAGGGGTGACCACACGGATACATTCTCCATTCATGAATGGGAAGACATGATGAAGTGTTATCTGGGTAGGATGAAGTGCAATACGCGCACTGAGGTGGTTGATTTGATTATGGCGAGACTGACTGGTAAAGCGAGAGACGTGGTGAAGGTATCTCTTCGCAGCCACCCTGAGTTAGATTCTAGTGAATTCCCGACAGCTGTATTTGACATTCTAAAGCGCAACTTCAGTGAGCTTACTTTTTCAAGCCTCCCTATGAAAGACTTTTACAGCACTGCCCCGAGGGCTGGTGAGGACATGATGGATTACTGGATCCGCCTTAACAAGGCTGTTGATGTCGCTGATGAGTGCCTCCGTAGGCGTGGAAAGGGCGTTGAGGACCCTAGTACTGAGGTGGTCATGATGTTCATTACCCACTGCTCTGACCCCGGTCTCGCCATGTCGTTTAAGTTGAAGTCCCCTGAACTGTGGACCGCAGCGGAGGTTCAGGAGAGACTGGATGATCACATGACGAGTCTGAGAAGAAATTCAGCTCATGCCCAAAATGCAGTGAATGTGTCGGTGTGCAGCCAGAGTGTGGTGGCTGTGTCTTCTCATCGTCCCCAGCATAGTGAACCACATCAGGCCCCTTCGGTGATACACCAATCACTGCCTCATCCTGTCTCTATCGCTCCTGTCTCTGCCCATTGCCAGCCTCAGTCAGCCCACATGATAATGAACCCGCCCCAGGCCCCTCCTGTGTCCCCCCTCTATCCTGCTCCAGCTACTGTCCCTGTTCCCGTCACTGCCAGTTCCTCTGGTGTTGAGCTTGGTCCTCAGCAGGTGGTCGCTATGTTTGACAGAGTCCTCTCTATGTGTACTGCTTCTCTTGCCACTGGTCAGAGGGCTCCTCGTCAGAACGCCCGGCCACAGAATCAGCAGAGTTCTCTGTGTAGAGTATGTAGCTCTGGGGATCACACAACCAATGCGCACTGCAGGTTTCATAGGCTGTGTCTCAACTGCTTCAGACCGGGTCACTTCAGGCATGAATGCCCCAATGCCTCCCAATCTCCAGCTGTGTCGACAAGCCGTCCTTCCAGCGCACCTTTAAACTAGCCAGCCCACGTAGAGAGAGGGATAGCGTGGGCAGTGATGGAGTAACCCTCATTGGAGAACGAGATTTGCAATCTGTCTATGTAAATAGTTGCAGCCAGCTTTCTGAGGACAAGACGGTCATAATGGTGGGGTCGCAGAGAGTGGACAGAGCTAGTGAGTTGTTTTATGCTCCAGTGTCAGTCGGTGGCCAGTCTATATTGAAAGGAATGTTAGATTCGGGCAGCATGTCATGCACGCTTAATGAGGAGGCAGAATCCAAATTGAGAGCTGCCGGTGTTCTCCCTTGTCCTCATCCTGTGCCTGGTAATGTGGTGCTGATCGGTTGTGGTGGCCTCACTACACGGCCAAAGTGTATCTACGATCTGGATGTTGATGTCTATGGATTTAAGTTCATTGTGCCGTCATTCGTTGTTCCTGGACAGAGAGATGAGTTCATACTTGGGAGCAATGTAATCAGACCTATCATACAGGAGATGAAGTCCACTGAGAGGTACTGGGAGCTCATCTCCTCCAGTAGCAGTGACCCAGAGTGTGAGCAATTCCTCCAGCTCCTGAGCTGCGTTTCACGGTGGTCGGGCCCTGAGCTGCCGAGTAAGATAGGCACAGTGAGGCTGAGGCAGGCCGTCACTCTCCTTCCTCAGCAGGAATATGTGGTCTGGGGGAAGTTGCCGAGCAACGCTCCTGTGTCCCCAGGGAGCACTGTGATTGTGGAGCCCACCTCGGCGCGGTCAACCCCAAAGAACATTCTGGTGGGGCGTCTCGTGACACCCATGTGGGGGGATCGTTGGATTCCTGTCAAGGTCCTGAACCCCACACACAGCCCTGTGACGCTCCGCCGCAATGCCAAGCTGGCTGACGTCTCTCCCTGTCTGGCTGTTGAGGACCTGCCCATCACTCAAGGTCTGTGCGAGACACAGTCTGATGTTTGTGGTTCTCCTACTCCTTCGAAGTCCATGCTTGATCCTGTGCAGCTGCTGAAGGATCATGGGTTAGCAGACATAGACATTGGTGGCTGTGAAGTGTCTGCTGATTGGAAGAAGGAGCTGGCTGAGCTGTTGTTAAAATTTCAGGATGTCTTTTCCAAGGGCAAGCTAGACTGTGGGGAGGCAAAAGACTTCGTCCACCGTATCCACCTTTCTGACGACCGCCCCTTCCGACTGCCCTACCGTAGAGTCCCTCCTACTCATTACCACCACCTGAGAGAAGTACTGTCTGAGATGGAGATGAAAGGTATCATCAGCAAGTCTCTGAGTGAGTACGCCTCTCCACTAGGTCATGGTGTGGAAGAAGAACGGGGACCTGAGAATCTGCACTGACTTTCGCTTGCTCAATGCAAAGACCGTCAAGGACGCCCACCCACTGCCCCATCAGGGTGACTGCCTTGCCGCCCTTGGGGGAAATGCCTTTTTCAGTACCATGGATCTGACATCAGGGTTCTATAACGTCCCTCTCCATGAGTCTGACAGGAGATTCACAGCCTTTACGACACCTCTGGGCTTGTATGAATACAATAGGCTCCCCCAGGGCCTGTGCAACAGTCCAGCGTCCTTCATGCGGATGATGCTTAGCATCTTCGGGGACCTGAACTTCTCCAGCCTCCTTTGTTACCTGGATGACCTGTTAGTCGTTGCTCCCTCTGAAGGCGAGGCCCTGAGTCGTCTGGGGGAGGTCTTCTCCCGGCTGAGGGCCAACAATCTGAAGCTGGCTCAAAAGAAGTGTCACTTTCTAAGGAAGTCTGTGAAATTTCTTGGCCATATGGTGGACAGTAGTGGCGTCTCAGTTGACCAGGAGAAAGTCAGAGTTATCTCTGGTTTCAGTAGGGAAGATCTGATGAAAGCTGATGGCTGCACACCATCACAGAAGAGGGTGAGATCTTTCCTCGGAATGGTCTTGTACTACCAACACTTCATCCCTGGGTGTTCCTCCATCGCAAAGCCCCTTTTTGCCCTGACAGCGGGCCAGAAACGCAAGGGGAGAGGCACTGGTGGTACCAGGAGAGCTGGCACCTTCCGTGAGCTGACTCCACAGGACTGGACCCCTGTCTGTGAGAAGGCGTTTGATGATTTGAAGAGGGTGCTCCTCGATTGTGTGGTGTTGGCTCACCCAGATTTCGATAGGCCATTCATCCTCTCCACCGATGCTTCATTGGATGGCCTAGGTGCAGTCCTTTCGCAAGTTCCTGCTGGCGAGGAGAAGGCCAGGCCCATAGCGTTTGCCAGCAAGTCCCTCAGTCGCAGCCAAGCAAATTATCCTGCCCATCGACTAGAATTCTTGGCTCTGAAGTGGTCTGTGTGTGACAAGTTCAGCCACTGGCTCAAAGGTCACAAGTTCACTGTCTGGACTGATAACAATCCTCTCACGTACATCATGACCAAACCGAAGCTAGACGCCTGCGAGCAGCGCTGGGTCTCTAAGCTTGCACCATACTCTTTCGAGATCAAACATATTCCAGGGAGACTGAATGTGGTGGCTGATGCCCTCAGCAGGGACCCCTTTGTGAAGCCTCTGAGCCAACGGCTTCTGTCTGAGCCATACTCCGGGCTGCTGGAACAGGTGTGTGAAGTGGAGGAGGGATGTGTGCAGGACTCATTCCGCCTGACATGTCAGCCTCAATCATTAGGGAGCGTTGCTCCTAGTGCGGCCGTCGATGTGTCCATGTCAGAGGATGACGTCTCCTCTCTCCTCTCCTCTTGTGATGACTGGGACTCAGCACCGAGGCAGAGGGCTGCTTCTATGAGTGACCGCTTGAGCTCATTGATCCCTCCTGGCCAGGATTTGTTCTCCTCTCTCTCACTGGCAGACCTGCAAAACCATCAGCAGCAGGATTCGGTCGTTTCGAGAGTATTCAGCTATGTAGATAGGAAGCAGAGACCCTCCAGGCGTGAGCGCTGCAACGAGAGCCAGTGTACTCTGAGGGTTCTGAAACAGTGGGAAAAGCTCACTATACTGCATGGAGTCCTCTACAGGGTTACCAGGGATCCACTGACAAAACACAAGATCCATACATCCATACATACATCCTGCCTGAGTCCCTGAAGTCACAGGCATTGTCTGGTGTTCATGACCTGGCTGGTCACCAGGGTCAGCCTCGTTCTCTCTCTCTCGCCCGTCAAAGGTTCTTCTGGGGTAATATGGAGAAGGATGTACGCGATCATGTCCGTAACTGCCACAGATGTGTTCTCAGCAAAACCCCGGAGCCCGCAGCAAGAGCCCCTCTGGAGAGCATTAAGACCACTGCCCCTCTAGAGCTTGTTTGCATTGACTTCTGGTCAGCCGAGGACAGTAACAACAAGTCTGTGGATGTGCTAGTGGTCACTGACCATTTCACCAAATTAGCACATGCTTTCCCCTGCAAGGACCAGACGGCGAGGAAAGTGGCGAAGAAGCTCTGGGACAACTTCTTCTGTGTCTACGGCTTCCCTCAGCGTCTCCACTCTGACCAGGGTGCGAACTTTGAGAGCGAGCTCATCGCTGAGCTTCTGGAGCTGGCTGGTGTCAACAAGTCTCGGACCTCCCCATACCATCCCATGGGGAACGGCGGCACAGAGAGGTTCAACCGCACTCTGGGCAACATGCTACGGTCTCTCCCTCCCAGATCCAAACAGAAGTGGCCCCAAATGGTCCAGACGATGACGTTTGTCTATAATTGCACAGCACATGAGACAACTGGCTTTGCGCCATTCTATTTGATGTTTGGGAGGGTCCCCCGGCTGCCGGTTGACCTCCTGTTCAAGAATGTCCTCCGTGACGAGACAGTCTGTGACTATGATGCCTATGTGAAGTCTCTGGCGAGCGACCTCCACTCTGCTATACTCCTGGCTCAGAAGAACTCTGCTATTGAGCAGAAACACCAGTCTGACCAGTATAACAAAAAGGTTAAGGGTCTGCCTCTCTCCGTCGGTGACCAGGTTCTTGTAGCAAACAAGGGTGGCAGAGGGAAGCGTAAGCTTGCTGACAAATGGGAGCCGGTTGTTCACACGGTTGTGGCCTCCAAGCCTTCTCTCCACGTCTATAAGATCAGGGATCGAGTCGGACATGAGAGGGTGGTGCACCGGAATCTCCTGCTCCAGGTCAGCTTCCTCCCCTTGGATGAGAGTCTGGATGCCCTGGGCGTCGGCAGTCTGAATGATGGCTGCCCCAAGTCAGACTTACCTGAGTGTGAGGAATCAGCAATTGAGACGGACTGTGGTGCAGCTGATCCCACTATGGCTGATTCGCTCTCCTGGGTCAGTGACGGTAGTGATGACCGTACAGCTTCGTGGGTCCGTGAACAGTCCCCAGTCAGGGATGAGGATGACAATGGCAGTCGTGACTTAACCATTCTGATGGTCCCTCCTGCATTGGATGGGCTTGCTGGTGCTGTTAGTGTTACCCCGTTGTCATCCCCCTCCTCTGAGCCCCATGTGTCTCCGGTAATTGATGCTCATCCTCAGGGTTCTCAGACAAGTGATCGCCTCACTTCAAGATTTGGGAGAGTTATCAAGCCGGTCTTTAGGTTGATAGAGTCCATGGCACAACTGGAAACGATTCTGGGTGTTCGGCCAGTATCCACTGTGATCCATGTTTGATCTTATGTGACAGGTGTCTCCTGGTATTACTCATGGCGAGTGAATTATTAGTGTTTTTATTTATTTGTTTATTTGTTTTATTTGTTATTATTTGCCCGGTCCGAGTATGGCCTATGTATGTGTGGTGTAAATGGCACTTCACGTTGTCTATAGTGTTCCCAGGGGCTTAGCTAACCTCTGGGTGCTCTTAACTCTTTATTGGGTGGCACCTATTGCCGAAGTCGTGGTTTTCTGGTGGTCGGTTTACAGTCCGGTCTGGGCAAGTTTTATTTATGGTTCAAATGTTTGTGTAATTCTGGGGGGTGAGTGTAACAGGGTGTGTTATATCCTTTAAATTATAATTACACAATTGCCTTTGTTTTTCTCTATTACCTGAAGTTTAGCTTTCCATGCCGCCTTATGCTCTATTTGATTTTGTTCTTTGTTTTGGCTCCACCTCCTTCTGCACTCCCGCTCACATTCCAGAGAACCCCATAAGTTTCCCGCGCCCCCTGCCCTCTTCCCTTTGTTCCGATACCCTTGGGAAGAGGTGTGTACATTTATTTTGTGATCAAATCTTTGACCATCTTATAGTTTATCATTATTTATATTAGTTATTTTGATTATACATTGTTTAATTGGAAGTCTGGGGTATATATCTATCCATAGTTATTAGATAGATTTCAGTGTTTTGGGGAACTTTGTGTTTTGTTGCGATGTCCTAGCATACACCTGACCCTCGTGTAGTCATGCTAGTTCCCCTTCCCCCCCCTGTGTGTTTCGTAGAGGAGTTGGAGTAAGGGCACAAGTGCTAAGAGGAAGCTATTTGTACATGTGTGTATTCAGGTATGTCTTTTATTCCTTTTATTTCAATCATTTCTGTTGTAATATTGTATGTAGGCCCTTTGTTCCGATACCCTTGGGAAGAGAGGAGTTGGAGTAAGGGCACAAGTGCTAAGAGGAAGCTATTTGTACATGTGTGTATTCAGATCAAATAAATGGACGTCGGAGTGCCCGAGTCCAGACACATCGTGGGTCACGTCATTCATTGCTAGAAAGAAACACAACGCAGAACGAACCGGTCACATATACACATACATATACACACACACACACATATATATATACACACACACACATAAATATATATATTTATGTATGTGTATATATACACATGCATATAAATATATATACATACACAAATATATACAGTACATACACATATATACACAATCATACACATACATATATAATACAACACATATCCCCACCTGTTATTTCTTATTTGTATGATTTACCTGTATGATCTACATCCATTAACTACATGATTCTTCCTCTTGCCTGTACATGAACTATTTAGATATTTTATATGACTAGACAGTAGACATACTGAGCTAGGAGTTTCAGTTCAACACGATGAAGGAAGCATTCCAACGCCAACAGCTGAGCCAGTACCTTGAGGACAGAGACGACCAGCTGGGACAGGCCGGCCTGCCTCCTTCACCCACTTAGAGTGGTGAAGGAGGAACAGGGCACCTTCACATCCTTCTATCCCCGCTTCCATACCAACTGCAGGACAAAGGTCAGACCAACATCTGGAGGTCCTCAGGGATATGGGACTGCATCTCAGCTACAACAGAAAAGATAGTTCCTGTAGCTCCACGACTAACTCTACAACAGATAGTTCCTGTAGCTCCACCACTAACTCTACAAGACAGCGATAGTTCCTGTAGCTCCACCACTAACTCTACAAGACAGAGATAGTTCCTGTAGCTCCACTACTAACTCAAGACAGATAGCTCCTTTAGCTCCACCACTAACTCTATAAACAGAGATAGTTCCTGTAGCTCCACCACTTACTCTACAACACATATAGTTCCTGTAACCCCAACACTAACTCTACAACACAGAGATAGTTCCTGTAGCTCCAACAGTAACTCTACAGAGATAGTTCCTTTAGCACCAACACTAACTTGCAGAGTCTTGTGCCCTTCTTCCTTCTCTCTATCCACTCACCCATCTTCTTCCTGGTTCCCAGTTTAAGTAGAAACCATTCTGGTCCCAGTTCAAACCACTGCATCAACAGGAGTATGGGTTCCTCTTTTCTGGGACAACCAAAATCAATGCTTCTCTGTCTCTGAGACCACCTCTCTCTCTCTCCGCCTCTTAGGGCTCAACTCTAGCCCGACCCTCTCACAGCTGACCCCCCCCCCCCCTCCCCTCTGATGGGGTGGTAAAAATACACATCCTTTACGTCTTTATGGCTAAGCCGATAACAGCTTAACAACTTGTGATTCTACTCGGTTTCTGCTAGACAAAAATATGCAAAATAAACCTGAAAAGGTATGGCAATATAACCTGCATACCAGGGGAGGCTAGGGACAGGACAGGTGGTAGCGCACAGAGAAGTATTCACAGCTCCACCACTATCTGCTGGTGACAGCACAGGAGGCAGAGCACATAGCTGTTTTCACAGCTTCACCACTATCTGCTGGTCTCCTGCTTCTTCTCCTCTCCTCCAGGGGTTTAATGTAGGCTTCAGACAAGATGTTGGGTGCAGAAAAAGAGAATCGACCAATCAAGTCAGTTTAAAAAGCTTGTTTATTCAGATTATGATGAGGTCACAATGTCATAACAGATGTAGCCCCTAGCTAGCTAGCGCTTTATACATGGTCAAGAGGAGGTCCTAAGGGCTGAGGCCAGCCAAGAAGCTTTGAGACAGTAGAGCGGGAGTCCAGGCAGCTGTGGTCTGTGTGGTAGTTCAGATGATTAGTAGCTCGTATCAAGGGGGATATTTTAGTAACAGGCCATCCATTAGTTTTCTTAGAGAGAGGGGGTAGAGGGGGATTGGTGCTAGCCTTGGGAGAAAATGAGATCCATAATTCTGAATGTTGATCTGTGGTCATCTAACCGTCCTGTGTCGCTCTATTTTCTTCCTCCTCCCTTCCTGCCTTTTCCTCCTCCTCCTCCTCCTCATTGGCCTCTTCCCCAATCACGTCTAGCCCCGCCTCCAACTGAACCCGCCCACAGATATCTAGCTCCTGCCCCTCACGGTTTAGCCCGCCCTCCTCTGCTAGCCGCAGCCCCCGCTGCTCCTCCACCAATAGGAGGCGCTCTCTGATGGCCTCCGCTGACGACGCCGTCTCCCCTGGAGTCCCGAAGAACTGCTCTGTCCTGGCACAGAGACAGGTAGATAGAGAGATAGACAGGTAGCCACACACACACACACAGGTAGACAGACACGTATACATACAGACAAACAGGTAGACAGAGACAGACAAGTTGAGAGAGAAAGACAGGTAGACAGAGAGACAGACAGGTAGACACAGACAGACAGATCAACACACACACAGAAAGGTAGACAGAGAGAAAGACAGGTAGACACAGACAGGGAGCCCCACACACAGATGTAGACAGAGAGACAGACAGGTAGACACACATACACAAAGTCAGGTAGACAGAGAGACAGTAAGACACACACACACACAGAGACATGTAGACAGAGAGACAGACAGGTAGACACACACACAGACAGACAGGTAGACATAGAGACAGACAAGTAGACACAGACAGGGAGAAACACACACACAGATGTAGACAGACAGAAAGAAAGATAAACAGTTACGTGACAAACATAGAGATCTACCAAGTATGTATACGAGCGCATTCCGATATTTATTTTATTATATCCTTAAGATCCCAGTTGTGGCTTCTTATTATTATATTGAGGTCTCCTGAAGTAACATAAACATGTGAACAAGATCGATCCATCCCTCACTAGATTCAACATGTTGAGGTCTCCTGAATTAACATTAACATGTAAACAAGCTTCAGTCCCTCCCTAGAGTAAACAAGAAGTAACATGCTGAAGTAACATGTTAAGTATCATTAAACACTTAAAACACTAGACAAAAAACCTATATACTACCATTATTGTAAAATTACAAATAAACACAAAATCATGGACTTCGATAGTTTTCAGCTGTTTTTGGATGTCTGTCTAATCTTTAAGGTTCTGAACGGTCTAGCCCCTCCACCATTACAGAATTTTATAAAGAAGAAATCCTCTACAATAAATACCAGAGCACTAACTAGAGGTGACTGCGAAACACAACGCCGCAAGACCAAATTTGGTCAAATGGTGGTGTCCATCAGAGGAACACAGTCCTGGAATATAATACCATCTCATGTTAAAGACTGTGCCACTTACACCACCTTTAAAAAGACCCTTAAACAGTGGTTAGTAGCAAGCCAGACCTGCTCTCATATGTAACCTTTGGTCATTCTACTTTTTTTACATGGACTCTTGATGTGAATTGGGACCTATTTTGTGTGTAAAAGTGTTTTTTTATCTATTTTGTATACTGGTATGTTGTTTTTATGTTCTTGACTTGCCTTAGGACAACGGATGAAAATTAGCAATTAAGCTAACTCCGGCATATTTATATTGATGCTCTGGCAGACATGTTGATTAATGTGCACTGTCCTAATCAAATAAATAAATAATAATAATAACATGTTCAACATTAACATGTGCATTATTAACATCAACCTCTGTCATGTTGAATATCACTAGATGCAACATGAAAGAGGGTCTCGTTGGCCTAAAAGGGAGCTGAAATGTGAGCCATTGTAGGTCTGTAAAATAATAGCCTGCTAATAAATTCAATGAAAAAGAAGAACGCGACATTAGGGCTGTGCGATTAATCCAATTTTTATCGTGATTTTGATTTTTGCGTCGAACGATCTCCCAACTAATAGGGTTGCACCGAAATGAAAATTCTTGGCCCAAACCGACTCCGAATATACTGAAACAGTTGGCCGAAAGCCGAAAGCGAATACCGAATGTGGCCTTTGCCGTTTTTCATTCATTTTGCACCATTGCATAAATCAAACAATTAAATGTCCTTTATAAACTCAGCAGACCTTATAGAAGGAATTTAAGAACAATGTACCTTTAAGTAAATGAGTTAAAGATTTTTAATTTTTATTTTTATCAAAAATAAAAATGTTCGGTGTATTTTTCGGCCTTTTTACTCCTTCGGCTGAAACCGAAAATTATGTTTTGGCCCAATTGCGGCCGAACATTTTCGGTGGCCGAATATTCGGTGCATCCCTACAAACTAATATAATAGAGTTTAAATGATTTTCTATTTCATTCATTAGAACAGCTGGATACATATTTGTACATTATTTTCTACTCAAACTTTTTGTGTATTTTTTTTAAGGGGAAATTTCAAAGTTCTCAGTTACAAAGAGTTTTTCTTGCAGATAAATGCATTATAAATTAATCTTTTTCCAAAAAAAAAATCTTTTGATTAATCGTGACTTCAATATAGACCAAAAAAATCTTTTGTATGATTTTTCCATAATCGAGAAGCCCTATGTGACACATTAAACAAAGAGCAGCAATGTAGGGCATCCAAGAAGGAAGGCAAACTTTTGCACGAAAGTTTCTTCAATAAACAAAGCTTTCGCCGCTGTCCAGAAATACCTTGTGGGTATTGTGTTTTAGCCGACTTTCGTACGGAAGTGATGATTCTGTCAACCCGTCAACGGACGGCTTGTGTAGCTCGACCTTTCGGCAACCTTTCAGACCGCTTGGTACCCCAACAGAGGAGTACCGAAAAATAGGTACAGCTCAGCATGCTTAGAGGAGAAATCCAGTGTAAAATGGATCTTGGATATGTTTAATATGATAACGAGTTGGGATGTTCGTTTGGGAGCAAAAAGGGGCATGTAGACCCAATCTTAAGTTGGCTGTTTTTAGCCGATTCTACCAAAACGCTATAAACTTGGAACGATGGGGGCATGTGTTATGGTTAATCTGTACACTTACAAAGTTATCAATGCCTCGTTTTATATGTTAAGACCCTTATTATACTACCAAAGAATTGTCGGGCTACTTCTAGCCTTGTAAGTGTTTTAAAATAGCGATTTAGTTTTTACCATAGCACATGCCCGCATCCCAAGTTTATAGCATTTTGGTAGAGTCTGCCAAAGAAAGCCACCTTAAGAATGCGTCTACTTGCGCTTTTTTGCTACCAAGCGAACATTCCAACTCGTTATCATACTAAACATATCCCAGATCTATTTTACACCGGATTTCTCCTTTAATGCCGGACCCTGCCCAACTTTTGGCGGTGGAAACATGAACCGTGCCGCACCTTACCGCACTGAACCGTACCACATCGCTCGCTGGAAACGTGCCAATACATAGGCCTATGCACTTACGCAGAAGTTGCAAGACAGCAGCAGGATCAAGATAACGGCCCCGCTGTCGACACCCTCCCAGGTAACACGTTCTGTTTATAGACTACACTTTGTTGCTGTATTTTAATATAACTCTCCTTCTTGAGCCTCCCGAAATATCTGTGATATTGATATCACCCCTCCCAACGGTTTTAATTGTTTTATTTTTCTTATTTTTGTGTGTAGGCTATGTGTGACCGTAGGCTACTGCTGCCTGTCTTGGCCAGGACACTTGAAAGGAGATTTTTAATCTCAATGGAGTTATTTTCTGGTTATTTTTTTTTTAATAAAAACACATCTTAAACTCTCACGTCAGGTAGCCAATGTACAATCCGCAATCTTGCCCTGGCACCCCCCCTTCTCCCTCTCCCCCATATTAGCCTGTGCTTTATTTCACTATAGTTAGGTTGCTGCCTTAGCTGTGGTTACACTTAGTTTATTTCACTAAGCTGCTTCTGTAAATGAACACAATTTTCAGTTTCAGAAGAAGCTGTTTGTCATTATTATTTTCAACTAACCAATAGTAGTTGCCATGCATTTTAAAAATGTCAATGAACTTTGAGCCCTGAATAACAGTAAAAGCTATAAATAATTGATTGCATGCATAGTAAACTACACTTTAATTTGAACAATTACCCCTGTAACCCATAAATTGACTCATTTTATAATGTAATCAATTGCTCACACTGTAAGGAGAAAATTATTATTCTTGCTTCACAACGTAAGGAGAAAATTATTATGCTTGCTTCATTACGTAATAGGTGAACCAAAATGTTATATGTTGTAACATCATAGGCAAAATGTTATTACATTATGCGCTCAGCAATTTGTTACATTGTCAACTGGGGTTTCCACATTATAACTAGAGGTTGAGAAACTCTAATATATAATAGTACCTTTAGTAGTGTTTAACAGTGAGTAAGTCATTGTAATGTTACTAACGGGGGTAAGAACCCCAGAATGCCCTGTGGACCTCAGTCAACTGGTTACCACTGGGATTCCTGTGTTCATGTTTACACTGCTGTGTGTGTATGTGCGTGCGTGGGTGTGAGTGAGAGTGTGTACCCGTCAGGAAAGACCACAGGGATGCTGAGTCTGTCCAGTAAGCTCCTCCCCACCGTCTCCAACTCCTCAAACACCTCCTCCAGCTCCTCCTCCCGCTCCTGAAACACCTGCAGAAATACTCCTCATGATGTATCTGATTAAAGATGTACATTTTACATGTTAACCTGTTTTTAAAAAATTGAAACTTATCCAGATTTGGAAATCCCATGTTTTGCTATCCAGGATTACCTGATCCATCTTACTTTTATGACCGTTTTTTAAAGGAACACTTGATGTGATTACTCTGATCCAAATTTAAGGATACCAAATCCTGTTTACCAGAGCCGAATTTTTTCTAAAAAATTAATCTGGATCAAATTGATCCAGAATTGGAAATCCTATGTTTTGCTACCCAAGATTACCTGATCCATCTTACTTTTATGACCATTTTTAAAGGAACATTTGATGGGATCACTCCAATCCAAATTTAAGGATACCAAATCCTGTTTACCAGAGCCCAGTTTTTCCAAAAATTTTATCGGGATGAAATTGATCCGGATTTGGAAATCCCATGTTTTGCTATCCAGGATTACCTGATCCATCTTACTTTCATGACCGTTTTTAAAGGAACATTTGATGGGATCACTGTGATCCAAATTTAAGGATACCAAATCCTGTTTACCAGAGCCCAGTTTTTCCAAAAATTTAATCGGGATGAAGTTGATCCGGATTTGGAAATCCCATGTTTTGCCATCCAGGATTACCTCATCCATCTGACTTTTATGACCGTTTTTTAAAGGAACATTTGATGGGATCAATGTGATCCAAATTTAAGGATACCAAATCTTGTTTACCAGAGCCCAGTTTTTCCAAAAATGTAATCGGGATGAAATTGATCCGGATTTGGAAATCCCATGTTTTGCTATCCAGGATTACCTGATCCATTTTACTTTTATGACCGTTTTTAAAAGGAACATTTGATGGGATCACTGTGATCCAAATTTAAGGATACCAAATCCTGTTTATCAGAGCCCAGTTTTTCCCAAAATTTAATCGGGATGAAATTGATCCGGACTTGGAAATCCCATGTTTTGCTATCCAGGATTACCTGATCCATCTTACTTTTACAGTATGACCGTTTTTTAAAGGAACATTTGATGGGATCAATGTGATCCAAATTTAAGGATACCAAATCCTCATCCGGCTGGGATGAGGATCAGCACCGCTAAATCTGAGGCCATGACTCTTAGCAGGAAACCGATGGATTGCTTACTCCGGGTAGGAAATGAGTCCTTAGCCCAAGTGAAGGAGTTCAAGTACCTCGGGGTCTTGAATGAGGGTACTATGGAGCGTGAGATTGGCCGGAGAATCGGAGCAGCGGGGGCGGTATTGCGTTCGCTTTACCGCACCGTTGTAACGAAAAGAGAGCTGAGCCGCAAGGCAAAGCTCTCGATCTACCGGTCGATCTTCGTTCCTATCCTCACCTATGGTCATGAGGGCTGGGTGATGACCGAAAGGACGAGATCGCGGGTACAAGCGGCCGAGATGAGTTTTCTCAGAAGGGTGGCTGGCGTCTCCCTTAGGGATAGGGTGAGGAACTCAGATTAGAGCCGCTGCTCCTTTACTTAGAAAGGAGTCAGCTGAGGTGGTTCGGGCATCTGGTAAGGATGCCCACTGGGCGCCTTCCTTGGGAGGTGTTTCAGGCACGTCCAGTGGGGAGGAGACCTCGGGGAAGACCCAGGACTAGGTGGAGAGATTATATCTCAACACTGGCCTGGGAACGCCTCGGGATCCCCCCGTCAGAGTTGGTCAATGTGGCCCGGGAAAGGGAAGTCTGGGGCCCCCTGCTTGAGCTGCTCCCCCCGCGACCCGAATCCTATTTACCAGAGCCCAGTTTTTCAAAAAATTTAATCTGGATCAAATTTATCCGGAATCGGAAATCCTATGCTTGCTATCCAGGATCACCTGATCCATCTTACTTTTATGTCAGTTTTTAAAGGAACATTGGATTGGATCACTGTGATCCAATTATCAAATTTCAGGATAACCGACTGAATCGAGCAAGGTACGTTTTATTACTCTGTTTTCTGGGAATAATTGACATAAGCAGAAACCAAAAACCAGCCGTTTTGTCGTTTTTTCGTTTTGTAAAAAAAAACGAATCAAAATTTCAGTTTGTTTATTTGTTTTTTGGTTCTTCTTAACAAAACGAATTTACCACTCAATATCTGGTTTCCGCCGGTGGGCGGGTCCTCTTATTGGCTAGTGTGCTTCGTTGCCCCGTTTCAAAATAAAAGTTCTTCCGTTTGATAATGTCGACAAAAATATTACTGTATTATAGACACTAGCAGACACAGAGGACCACACCACCCACAGTCAAGACTGACACAGCTTCAAATAACAATAATAGTATTCATAATCATTTGCAAATAAGAACTTCTGAAGTTATCAAGACTTCAGTGCAGTTGATGTTTAGCCACAGTTAATACATGCAGAGTAGTCCTGAGGGCTTTACTACGACATCATTGTCCGGCTTTGAGCTTTGCGCTCTTTGCGCGTTCACATCATAGGAGCTGCGATCGCGGGCTGCTGATTTCCTCACAGCCTGAGTGCTATGAGGAATACAAGTGATCACAACACATTTCTGACAGCTGAAAATTGCGCATCTGTTGACCTTTATCCATCTACAGTAAACAACTTATTTTTTCTTGTTGAAAGATATTTTATATTGTTTTCATATTATTTACTGATGATGTTTACAGAATGCGAGTGTGTGTTATATTGAAAGTGAGGCTGGGTGTGCCTATGAATATAGGCTACAGTGAGTTTTTTAAGGTGCTGTACAACTAAATCATATCGTCAACTCTGTACAGTGACAAAGAGTGTACAGTAACCTACTTCATTCAATATTGAATAGGCTACTGTAGCCTACACTATAAACAATTGGTTTTGCTCTTTGCTCATGGCAGTTGTGACAGTCATTTTAACGTGTCAACAGGCAAGCTTCACTCATTCCAGGATGCATTATGCTTTGTACTATAGCCTACTTGGAACATGTTTTGAAATGGATCTATAGTAGCCCATAGAAATTTGCTCATAACAGGCCAGCTGGAATACAAAGCGAACTCTTTGTATTCCAGCTGTTTTTTTTGTGATGTTTTATGATGTTTTAATGTTGCGTTGGTAATGTGTTAGACAGCTTAGATGTTCTTAGATGTTTTGTTAACCTGATTCCTATCCCATTCTGTTTAAGTAAAAGTGTGCTACTGCTGCAAAATCTCTTTGCTTTAGTTTTTTTCTTTTCTTTAATTTGTTTGGAAATGACTTTTAATGACGTTAACTAGATCTCATAAATGGCCTAAACACATCAAATTTGTATATACCCTATACCATTTGACTATAAGACCTCTATAAGAATCTCCTCTGTGCAACTATTCATGTAGTCAGTCAATGATCAAACTAGTAGCATGAATATGAATTACAGTCCAAGCGGGTTAGGCAAGGCAAGGCAATTTAATTTTTATAGCCCGTTTTTACAAACAGTTTGTCTCAAAGGGCTTTACATAGCATGAGCATCATAACAACATCCTCTTCCCTGAAACCCTCACATCCACTGAGTAAAAACTCCCAGTAAAACCCTTTTAACAGGGGAAATTGCAGTTGGTTCAGAGGGATGGAGAATATGTGGAAACACAGAGAGAGGCCAAGGCCAAACAACAAGGTGCGAAAGGTGGGGGGGGGGCTGTACTTAAATTTAGTTAGAGTGTCTGCCTCTCTGACCCATGGGGAGAGCTGGTTCCACAGTAAAGGAGCCCAGTAACTGAATGCTCTACTTCCCAGTCGGTTTTTAAAGATACTGGGAGTCAATAACAGACCTGCATTCTGGGAGCCAATAAAAATATTTGATAAGTCATAATAATAATAATGACTCATTATTGTGCCTTTAAAGATGTATTTTATTACATTGCAGCATTATTTGGGAATGACAATGCAAGACTTCCATGAATGTGCATTTGAGGGAGAGTTTGCTTTGCATTCCAGCTGGCAAATTTCTATAGGCTACTATCGATACATTTCAAAACACGTTCCAAGTAGACTATAGGACAAAGCATAATAATAAAGAAAAAATAATCTGTTTACTGTAAATGGATAAAGGTCAACAGATGGGCAATGCAGGGCTCTAGATTTCAGAGTGAGATTTTGTCGGGGGGGGGGGGGATATATTAATATGTGACTGCATACAAATTTGTCCACAGACATGGTGACTAATGTATGATAGTAGGCATTATTGGCCCTTAACACTAATATTCAGAAACAACACTGCCTCAAAAGGATATTGGCCTAAGCAACACCAGTAGAGGCATATACTTTTCTCTGTACTTTTAAACGTTGCAAACGTGCAGAACATATTATATTTATGTGGCATTCAGTCCAATGCTTAAAAATATATCTGTGGCATTCAGTAGGCCAATGCTAAAGTATGAGTATGAATATTTGATGGAGTATGACTGTGTTTCATACTGTTACATAGATAGAACTTTATCAATCCCCTGTAGGAGAAATGTGTTAATGTTTGTCCCTACAAAACAATAATGGTAAAGAAATTAATACAAAACATGACGGTAACTCTAAAGTCAGACCGTCCAATCTGAAGGCTCTACTTAACCACTCCCCCTACTCACTTCCATCAATGCAAAGCGAACAGAACTGAGTAGGGGAGGGCGTAGCACAATTAGTTTGTGACCGACCCAGAGGAACGCAACGCAAATTAAATGTGAACATGTATTGAGGCTTTAATAAAATCCCGGACGATTTTGAAATTTCACCCGGACGCATTTCATTCCTACCCTTCCACTGTTAAATAGCGGCGCAAGTTGTGTGGCGTGTGAGCGTGTGCATGGGTTGAATTGCGTGTGTCTCACGGAGAGCCCTGCGCAATGTTCAGCTGTCAGAAATGTGTTGTAATGACTTGTATTCCTCATAGCACTCAGGCTGTGAGGAAATCAGCAGATCGCAGCTCCTTTAATGTGAACGCGCACAGAGCGCAAAGTTCAGAGCCGAACAATGATGTCGTAGTAAAGCCCTCAGGTCTACTCTGCATGTATTAACTGTGGCTAAACATCAACTGCACTGAAGTCATCATAACTTCAGAAGTTCTCATTTTCAAATGATTATGAATACTATTATTGTTATTTGAAGCCGTGTCAGTCTTGACTGTGGGTGGTGTGGTCCTCTGTGTCTGCTAGTGTCTATAATACAGTAATATTCTTGTCAACATTATCAAACGGAAGAACTTTTATTTTGAAGAGCACAGGGCAACGAAGCACACTAGCCAATTAGAGGACCCGCCCACCGACAGAAACCAGATATTGAGTGGTAAATTCGTTTTGTTAAGTAAGAACGAAAAAACGAATAAACAAACAGAAATTTTGATTTTTGTTTTTTTGACAAAACGAAAAAACGGCTTGTTTTCTGGTTTCTGCTTGCGTCAATTATTCCAGAAAACAGAGTAATAAAACGTGCCTTTCTCTGAATCCACCCTTCTGATTGGATCAGGATATTCCTGTTTTTTTTGGATCAAATAGGATCCCAAACCTAGTTCAAAGTTTTGATAAACCCAAAGGGCAGGTTCGATCCAGATCAAATGTAAGATTGGATAACATGATCTGATCTTAGTTCGGAATCCCTCATTTGCTTTGAAAAACCCATTTCCAAGATTTGATTCAAATTCGTGATCCGAAATCCCACTGGATTACTTTTGGAAAACTGGGCCCAGAGCCTTAAATGGAACCAACAGTGTAGCCTACTTGCTTAGCAAAGAACAACATGTAGACAAAATACTGCTGGCCACAAATAGACATTGTTAGTTTTTTACATTCCTTATTTTGTTCTAATGTTAAATAACCAAACAAAAAATACTATCCAATAGTCAAAAAATATTTTACAGGTCAGATACCAGCTCTTTTCCATCCCTGCCTTTAGGAATTAAATCTCCATTGCGTTTTCTTGTAGGAACGTCTTGTACTTCCTTATATCCACAGATCTATCTTCCTCCTCAATCACTGGAGTCAGGTCCAGGACAAACTCTGCAGGAGAATTTTTGCATATTTCTAAAGTCCTGGTCTCTGTAATTGTGGCCTCTCCATCTCCTATGCTTTCAATGCCATGCAGAGCTTCTTTTTTTTTTTCCTTATGTATATGATATCAAGGATCAGTGAACTCACCCCTCTTATATGGCTTGTTATCTGTTTGTTTAGGCTTCCGTAAAGTCTTTTGTTGCCTTGGCCCCAAGGTTCTTCCATCGCAACATAACTTGTTTTATGGTCCTCTTCTGGCCAGACCCCATGGCATTGACATGATTGGTTAGGTCCTCCCGAATGTTGTCTTTTCCTTTTTTTGTAACTTCTCTACCTTTTGCAGAGCTTAAACCTCCTACTATTGAGGCAAAATTGTTCTGTTCCACTCCTACCATGGCTAATGACCCCTTTTCAAGTTGCAAACAGACCTGAGCAAACATGCAGAACAATTGCAGAACAAGATGTACCATTGAACGCCTAATTGGAGTCCTGAAGAGACGGTTTGCATGTCTTAACTACTTGCAAGTATAACCCAAGCTGGCATGCAACAACATCCTTGCCTGTATTGTTCTGCATAACATCGCCACCAGACGTCATGTCCCTCTTGATGACAATTTTGATGGACCTGAGCCTGATGTAGAACCAGAACAATGTTCTTACCAAATTAAGGACACACTGGACAAGCAGCTAGAGAAGCAATCGTGATTAATTACTTTTAAATAGGCTACTGAATTTTTTGGGTGTCATTGCCATTAATATATTGTAGAATTATAGAACAGTGACATTTATTTGACAGCTGATAGCTTTGAGATTATTATTTTTTTTACTATTTTTTTGTATACCATTACATGTGACATACTTCATACATTTTATTTATATCCATGGTCACCGTCTTGATGAATAATTTGTAAGAAATGTACATCATCAGTAAACATTTATTTTGTGATCATTCACTTGAATTTTTTTTTTATATTGTTAGAAAAATCACAACTGAATACACCCTTCCGATGGGATTTTGGATCAATAGATCCCAAATCGAGATCAAAGTTGTGAAAAACCCAAAGGGCAGGTTTGATCCCGATCAAATGTAAGATTGGATTACATGATCTGATCTTAGTTTGGATCTTCTTTGAGTAACCCATTTCAAAGATTTGATCCAATCCGTGATCCGAAATCCTACTGGATTACTTTTGAAAAACTGGGCCCAGATATACTCATCATGATGTACGCGATTAAAAATATACATTCTACATGTTAACCCTGCGGGGAGAGGTGACTCATATACGATATATATACAAATATACATGATGCATATATATATTCTAGTGTTAAGATCCGTTACCTTGTCGGCAGCTGTGTGGAAGCGCAGTGCCATCGTCAGGCGGCCCAGCCTCTCGTCGGCCGTCATGCTGAACTGCTTCCAGACGCGCTGCAGTTGCGGCAGCGTCTCGCCTGAGGAGCGCGTGGCGCAGCGCAGGGACTGGCACAGCACCACTGTGGCCTGGAGCAGCTGCCTGCCGTAGTCATACGTACTCTGAGACAGGATACATAATACACATTAATACATAGAGACCTTAATACATAGAGACCGTAAAACATAGAGACCTTAATACATAGAGACCTTTACATAGACCTTAAAACAGGGGTCCCCAACCTTTTCAGCACCAAGGACCGGTTAGTTTAACATACATCTATTGATGCACTTAGACACATCATCAGTGATGGAACCT
This sequence comes from Gadus chalcogrammus, assembly GCF_026213295.1. NCBI lineage: Eukaryota > Metazoa > Chordata > Actinopteri > Gadiformes > Gadidae > Gadus > Gadus chalcogrammus. The sequence continues at coordinate 26,962,397 of NC_079427.1, read as the reverse complement.
GGGGTCATTGGGTGTTTCGGGTCTCGCAACATCATACACCCTCAACCAGGCGACCCAGCCAGGATTGATCAAGTCCCAACTTGTGTCTAAGTAGCATGTACCCACGGATCGCCCCTCTTGATCCACAGCCATCTAGAGGCCTTCTCAGCTGCCTCTGTGGTGGTCTTGATGGCCTTTCTCTGACGTGCACCTGTGACTCCAAGCATGCTGTATGCTTTTTAGATTCTCCAAAAAAATTCACGGACCGGCGGGGCGCGGCGGTCCGGGGGTGTTAGGTTATGTTGCGCAGGGGTTACCAATTTGTTGATATTTTCATATAGTGTTGAACAGTGAACAATGAAGGTAACAAACTCTAAAAAAAGAACGTGAACTTGAAGTGAAAAATGAACAAATGATATATAATAACATAATAATATATTGAACTAAACTTGAAGTAACATCTATCAAGTGTACACATGCACAACACAATTTGTCAGTAAGGGAACTTAACGCGCGTTTGTGAGGCCCCAGAATAGGGTACAATTCATTTTAATCAGTGGGAGCCCTGTGCTTGTTTCCCTGCAACAAGAAGGTTCCATCTGGGGGTGATGGAAGACAGTGACGCGTGTTTGATATGTCCAATCGATTGCGCAATTTTGTTTTAGTTGCAGTCATTGCCGAAAACCCGGCCTCGCATAGGTACGTGGTGGGAAATGGAAGCAACGTTTTCAGCGCTTTTACGGATATCTCGGGATATTCCGCTTTGGTTTTGATCCAAAAACCCGCCAGAGAGGTTTGCTCAAACACACTTTTAAGACCACCATCATTTGCTATTTCGATCAATTGATCTTCCTCCTGCACTGACAAGTGTTTCGGGACATTGACAAATGGGTTGCGGATCCTCTCATTAGTTCGCAGTGGATCTTTGGAGGATGGGAAGTAACGTTCAAATTCATTTGAAAGCGCAACAAGGTGATCGCGCACCAGCTGCGAGAGAATGGGCCCTGCCTCAGTCTCTCCCAAAATCCCCACTAATGTTTGGAACATATCGAATACTCCCCTGTCCACTCGTCGTCCCCACAAATCAAGCTTGGCTTTAAATGCAGCAACTTTATCTGCCAGTTTAAAGACAGTCGTCATTCTCCCCTGGAATGTCAGGTTGAGCTGAGCTCATAGTGTGACACTACTGTTTAACTGAACAAGTTAAGTGAGCTTAGGCTGCGCGCGCAGCCGCTGAAGCCAATACGTGTTGAGGACGGGACAGACGGACAGTTATGCCTAAGAAAAGAAGTTAAGACCTTACCAAAAATGCAAACATGTTATATGCAATCTAACAACTGCATATAGACTTATGGCATGTAAAAGAGTGACAGTATTGCGAAGTAAATTGAGTTTATTAAGTGTGCATGCATTTAGCATGAATTTTTTTAAATATTTTTTTTTATTTCTTTTATTCATGTCGTAGCCTACTAACCTACGGCCCGGTTAGGAATGTCCCACGGCCCGGTGGTTAGGGGCCGCTGCCATAAAACATAGAGACCTAAATACATAGGGAACTTAATACATAGCAGGACTATGGTGGCCTGGAGGAGTCATATGTACTCACCCATGAAATACATGCGTGATGTGTGAAATACACACATACTGGCTTCTACTGATTGCGTTACAAGGGCCTTAAGGCTTTTAGGCACAGAGCAGTGGCTCTTAATTAGGTTATGGTTTGGTTGAGGTTGGAATCAGGTTTTGTGGGATGGCAAATTTAGGAAGTTAATAATGTCCAGAGCGGCTTGAACACTTCACTGTGCCCCCCCCCCCCCCCCCAACACAATAATAAAATTGTGGACATCGTCATCAAGGGCATTTTATTAATAACTTGATGGGTGATTAAATGTTCAACAACTTGTTCTAGAACTCAACAAAGAGGCGTACCGTCTGCCCAACTACTGGAGTCTGTTTTTAGATAAATAATCTATGATTCACAGATCAGTATTACCAGCAGACGCACTGTGTCCTCTGGCCCTTAACCGTCCTCCTGGCTGACCGATTCAACATCCGTCAGCGGTGGCGGACCGCTGACGGAGCTCCAATCCACAATCAGGGAGTACGGTTTTAACTGGTTCCTACTGACATGGGCTATGTTGTCTATTAACCAGACCCTCCAGGATTTCGCTATTTTTCGATTTGAAACTTCAACGCAACATCAACCAACCACCGCAAATTCAGGGCGGTGTCGCAATTTTAACCAACCACAGCAGCTTTTCCGCAAATTTGACCAATCAGTGGCGTCGTCTTGAACTGACGTCGACAAACTACCTTTCGCCTTACTTCCGTGTTTACTACGTTCAAGCGATTTAAGCATTCATGCGGCATGTGCGCGTCCAACGTTTCACAATTGCCGACCAAAATAACTGCGAAAGATCGCGAAAAGCAGTATCTTGGTATTCTACATGAAAGCGGGGGAAATTTATTTTGCACTGCATGCAACATTGTGGTGGAACATAAGCATAAATCTTCCATTGATAAGCATTTTGACACTGCGAAACATGACTACAGAACTGCAGAACTGCAGGCAGGACTGCAGACGAAGAGGCAGATCCCTATGACACAGGCTGTTGCATCCAAGTCAATTGCCAGCGCGGAAAGAATCAAGAATCAATTATAAATAGGAAAATGTTCTCATTGTTTTTGTTCTTTTAATTAATGTTTTTTTCAGTAATAAATTAATGTTCAACAAATAACTCGGGGAAAACTGAAGTAATATCTTAATATTTAACATCAGGAAAATCGCAACTTTTATCACGACTTTCACTTCCTCTCGCACTGTAAAAGCAAAAAAAACTAAAAAACACCGCAACATCAGGCATTTTAGGCCACAACAGTCTGACTGACCTGACCTTAATTTTGTACCCACCACTTGTAAAAAAATATATAAATAAAAAATCAGTTGAATAATTATGGATTATTACACGGGTCTTCTCAATGCTGTGGAACGCTCCGTTCACTTGAATGGGCTCTTCACAACTTCCGCCGGTGAATTATGTTTGATGATTCACCTTGCAAAAAGACACCATGTGAAGTTATCTTTTCGTGCATGGGCCTTCCTAACGTTCAGCCAGGGGTTGACACTAACGGTTGCCCGCTTGCCCGGGGCAAGTAAAACAATTTTTTGGGCAAGTTGAGATTTTTTCTGGATGCCCGAACGGGCAAGTGGATTTTGGGTGGATGTTAATATAAAAGCTATTTATTCAAATGTTTTTAGAAACTGCAGAACAACCTTTTGTTCCTCAAAACCACATTAAATAGAAGTATTTGCAATTGATCAGCGCGCTGTCTTCTCTTCTCTCGGAAAGCGAGTTAACAGACACGCATCGCTTCAGTGAGAATATAGCCCCGCCTTCTGTCACTCACTCGCAGTGCGGTCTCTGGCAGTGATTCGCTAAAGGTTAGCCAACACAGCTAGCATCTCAAGTGCAGCACCTCCGCGAACGGTTTAGGTAGAAGTGCATGCGTTTTGGTCAGAATGCCTGATGTAGGCTAGTTTTGATGGAATGCGTGTTGTGAATTGAGAACAGCCAGCTCATGATGTGATACAGTGTTCAGCTGTGCAACAAATATTTTTTTCTTTTCTAATCTTGACGACTTTTGTAGTGCTGTGTGTAGCCACACGTTTGGCCCTTCTGAACTTAAACACGCAGTTAGGGTGCACTCACACTAGGCCATCTGGCCGTCGCCGTTGGCCGTTTTCTCACCATGCTCAACTGGCCCCATTGTTCTCTGGCCTGCACTCACACTAGGCCATCTGGCCGTGGCCGTTGGCCGTCGCAACTGTGGCCTGGCCACGGTAGGCTCTTGTACATACGTCATCACGTCGTAACATGTCATCACCAAGCGTCCGCTGCATGGACCATAATAAAGTCTGCCGCCAGTCAGAGTTTTAACAACAATGGACAACAACACAGAGAACACAGTTCGCACTTAGCTGAGTATGTTGCTTATTTGGAGCCGAAATGCCCAAATGGCTAACAGACGCTCGACTTCTCTATGGGACCAACGTGAACCAACAGTTGAACCGCTTGACGCCATGTTTACCGTTTAATGGGAAAGAAGGCTCGTCTCCTTTATTATGTCCATGGTCGTCGCATGGACTATACGTCATCCAGCTCAGGTTGCGTAGCCGTGCGTGTGAGCGTGTCGGCTCATTAGCATCTGTACCGTAGCGGCCCGTACCCTAGCAGCACACCTCTCCCAAGTGGCCAAATTGGCCTGGCCTGGCCAGACTGGCCACACTCACACTGGCAGATTTGAGCATGGTTAGGGCGTGAAAACGGCCACGGCCAGATGGCCTAGTGTGAGTGCACCCTGAATTTCCTTTCCTAGCTCCTCTTGTTTATGTTGTTAGCTTAGCCATGTCATGTCACGTTGTCAACATTGGATAAATGGAACAGAACGTGGTGGGTCATATGTCCGATGCTTTTTGGAAACGTTTTCTTCATAAAACGTGCCAGACAGATTTTGTATACATTTTATTCCTTAGCAATAAGCTACATGGGTATGCCGTCTTTCAGAACCTTTCATTACCGGCACTCAAGAGAGAAAAAATAGTGCATCCTCATTGTACCCAGCACATCTGAAAATGCACTTCCGAATGCGTCTCTGTCCCCAGCACATTTCAAACCAAATGTCTATTAACTAGTTCCTACTGACCTGGGCTTCGTCTACTAACTGATTCCTACTGACCTGGGCTACGTCGATGAACTTGGTGTGCTTGTCGATCAGAGCGCTGGTGTCCTGGGCATCGTCTCCAAGCCGGAGGTGAGTCTTCAGGAGAGCCTCCAGCAGCTCGCCCATCCACTCCACCGCCTGTACCAGAAATTCCACATTAATACACACTAGAATACTACAGTAATACACACTGATTAATACACAATATAATACTTCATACCCTCAGCCACTCCACCACCTGATTAAGTGAACACACACACCATAATACTGATTAATACAGACTATTATCGTGCATTAATGATGATGAATACACACTATAATACTACATCAGTACTGATTAATAAACACTATTATACTACATTAATACCCCACTCCAGCGCCTGAATGCAAACCACACTACATTATACACACTAGAATACTACATTATTACTATTAATAATATCACATGATTCAAACCGGTACATAACCCAATATATACGATATTGGGTTCACGAGAACGAGACGAGACGAGATTTTAAGAAAACTATGACAAAATATATGACTGGACCAACAGACTTTTATTTAACCGAGTTGCACATGCATTTTGAAATGTTTTATTATAACTCTTTAAATGCATGAAATTGAAACTAAAATTTATAAAAGTTTAAGTAAAATAAGTTAAATTAAATATTTCTCTTTTTTTCAAGTGCACACAATATTATGTGCAAAACCAAATCAAAGTACCCAAAATGCTGCCAAACAAATGATTTAAAAGTGGCGGGGGCATCTTCAACGGTAGTACAGGTATTTTCCGACGTCATTCTGGCTGTCTTTAGCTGTGTTCGAAATCGTTCCCTATACGCTCACTCACTATTCTCTGTGTTCATGATATAGTGCACTACATAGGGAACGAACAAACAAGAATTTGGACACTACGCTGAACAGTTCTAAACGTCATTTGCGTCAGTAAATACGCCGGGTATTTGTGTGACGTAGACAGATGTGCCCACTAGGGATGGGCCGATAGTCGATTCTATCGACTATCGACGATAGATGGATTACATCGCCGATAAAAAGGCGATAATTATTTTTTAATAATTCATTTTTTATTATTATTTTTTTTTTGGAAAAACAGCGCTGTGGTAGCCATTTTTACAACTTAAAAAGCCCCGCAAATTGTAATTGAAATTAACTGGCACCGGTGGAAACATACTATGTAGCGCTGACCTGCCGTATTCACTCACTGCTGCGAGAGGAGAGGGGAGGGGCTCGAAACCTACCGGTCTGCTCGCACGGCGAAATGACATCACAACCCGCTGCACCATTTCCGGGTCACAGCTGTGATACATGAGCTGTGTTCGAAATCGTTCCCTATTCACTCACTCACTATTCCCTATAGTGTTCATGATATAGTGCACTACATAGGGAACAAACAAACGAGAATTCGGACACTACGCTGAACATTTCTAAACGTCATTTGCGTCAGTAAATGCGCCGGGTATTTGTGTGACGCAGACAGATGCGCCCAGATCATGTAAACAAACCGGGCACTCTCGAGGAAAGCTGGAGGTTGTATTGATGTTGAATGTTACATTTCCTTGAACAAGGTTTTTCTTATTAATTTTGAATGTTACATTTTCTATGTTAAATCCCAAATAAATTGTTGATAATTTCTAAACGAAAGCCGGAGATTCCATCATTAAATGTATTCGTTTTCACCGCTCACGGTTATGCAGCTTCTTCTCCTCCGGAAAAAACGACCGCATTGAATTGTGGAATATGGGAGTAACACGTAGGCAACATCATATGTACACTCAAATTTGGGGTATTTTAAGTGCACTATATAGGGCATGAAATTAACCAGTGAGAATTCGAACAACACTACAAAATGGCGAGCACCCTATATAGTGCACTATAGCCGTGATAGGGAACGATTTCGAACACAGCTACAAGCTGTGTGTCATCAGCGTTTGTCATCATGACAGCGCCGCCGGCACCGACGTATCGAAACTTAAAGGTCCCATGACAGGCTATTTTATGTATTCTTTAATATAGGTATTAGTGGGCAACTAACAGTATTCAAAGACGTTCCCGAAATTCAGCCGTGGTGCAGTTACAGCCACTCCGAGCCAGTCGCACATTGAGCTTCCCCCAAATGCGCTGTTTTGGTGTCTGTAGCTATAATGCAAATGAGGAGGAGCGAGGCGGGTCAAGGAGGAGGGAGGGGGTGTGGTCCTGAGCAGCTTGCAGCCACGGTACCATGCGCTCTGTTTACAGTGGATGTATTGCAATGGCGAGGCGCACGGCCTTTAGCCGTGTTCTGTAAATATTCTAGAACACACAGGAGTCCTGGAGCTCTATATCCAAATATTATCATATAGCCTACATAGATATCTATATCATATAATATATATTATCACGGCCAAAAGCAGTGTGAGCCGATATTATGAATCTCAAACGACCGCGTTGGGTTCTCCGACGTTCCTGGTTCTTCAACGTCCTCATCAATGTGAAGTAGACTGAACCGCGACGAGGAGAAAGGGATCGTTGCCGGGCAGCGCTTAGGCACCTCTGCCTCCGGCGGTGGTCCCTCAGCGGGTCTCAAGCGGGAGACATTCGCCGCCAACAATCCCTTTCTCCTCCATGTCGTGGTTCATGTTCTTGAGGGAGTCAAAGCCAAAGTTCCTTCCCCCCAATTCATTCTCAACCTTGGCTGAGATAACCCCCAATACGAGTCTCGTTGTAGAAATACCAGAGACGAGAGTCCGAGAGTAAGGAAGTGTACAACACTTGCGTTACAGTCCTGGAGCTCTATATCTAAATAATATCATATAATACATAGAAATCTATATCATTTAATACATATTATCACGGCCAGCACGGTCGAGTCTCATTGGCGGGCCAACGTCTCTTGGCGGGCCAGGCAGAGTAAGGGGAGGAGCTGAGATTCTTGGTGACGTCATAAATACAGACATTCCAAATCAGTGCACTTGAGCCTCCGTTTTTTCAAAGGCGAGCAGAACAGCTAGTGCTCGTTTTACACCAAACGAAAGTTTTAGCCATTGGGGGACCATAGGCAGGCTAGGGGAACTCATATTTATGTTAGAAAATACCTCATAAAGTTAGATTTTCATGTCATGGGACCTCTAAATCAGCGGAGGCTCACGCTGGTCCAAGGGGAAGACCATCGTTATCGATTTTAAGAAAAAAATAGAGAAATAAAAACGTGATTTTTTTTAAGTGATAAATTATTATAAATAATTATTATAAAATTATTATAAAGTTGCCCCCCCCCGATAGAATCAACTATCGCCCCCTAGCAATCGCTAGGGGGCGCTATCGGACGATGGAAGCTTGAAGACGATTGCCCAACCCTAGTGCCCACATCATGTAAACAAACCGGGCACTCACGAGGAAAGCTGGAGGTTATATTGATGATGAATGTTACATTTCCTTGTTCAAATTTTTTAATTAATTTTGAATCTTAAATATTCTATGTTAAATCCCAAATAAATTGTTGACATTTCTAAACGAGACTATCATTAAATGTATTAGTTTTCGTGGTTATTCAGCTTCTTCCTTCGCCTCCGGAAAAACACGACCGCATTGCATTGTTGTTTACGGGAGTAACATGTAGTGTACATCGCATGTACACTCAAATTTGGGGTATTTTTAGTGCACTATATAGTGCATGAAATTAACCAGTGAGAATTCGAACACCACTAAAAAATGGCGAGCACCCTATATAGTGCACTATATCCGTGATAGGGAACGACTTCGAACACAGCTTATGGCTGCTTCCCCTCCTTCTCCTCCTCTTCTTCTTCTTTTCCTTCTCCTTTAGGTTCTGGCAGGCTAGACGTAGCAAAGGCGCATGACTGCCCCCAGAGGCCACAAATAGAAGTTTGGATAGCTCACAAATCTCGCGAGACAGATTTTTAATGCGACGGGTAATATCGTCGAGTTTAATCTCGCGAGATCTCGTGGCACGAGATCTCGTCACACCCCTAGTACATATTGATCTATGTTGAATCTATATGATGAACTAATAAAGTGTACCTGAGAGGAGTCCTCTTCACACTTAAAGAGCTGAACCATCTGGAGCATCTTGAGTCTGCGGACGTCCACCATGTCTTCACACCTGGGACACACACGACACCTCCCTCAACAGTTTACTCCAATCAGTGATATCATGTATTATATTATACTGACAACTCAAAGATGCCAGTGATATTCCCAACAAGTTAGAGGTTTCATATTACAGTTCAGGCTAGCGGAGCAGGGAGAACTAGCTAGCAGGTTAGCTGGTGGGTTAGCTAACAATTTAACTAGCTTGCGGTTTAGCTCGCAGTTTAACTAGCTAGTGGTTAGCTAGCAATTTAGTAAGCTAGTGGACTAGCTGGTGGGTATCCTCGCCATTTAAATGTGGCTTAAGGTTAGCTTTAGCTTGCGGTAACGTCTGGCTATGTTTAACTCTAGCCAGCGGTTAGCAGGCGGTCACCTCTGCTTGCGGAGCTGCATGTCCTCCAGAACCGAGTGGATGTGGTGGACGTTGTCATTGGTCTGAACTGGTGGGGGGTCCTCCACCTCCAGGGGGGGCTGGGACGACACCTGCTCCAGCAGAGCCTGGCCCTTCTCCCTGAGCACCTGCAGACTGCACTCTGCACACAATCAACGAATACTACTCATTATGCATACCTTTAACTACACATTGTCTACCTCCTTACTTATCTTGTTAAATACAGAATGCAATACTGTATAACAATTCTAATTAAATGGCAATACCACAAGAAATACTTTATTAAATACTGTAACTCTCAATAAATACCTGAATAAAAAATCATTTGCACAAGGCAAGACGATGCACTTCACCATGTTGATAAGAGAATTAAAATGAGAAGAATTATGGGACAAAAAAATCAAGGGATATTTAGCATCGAAATATAATTTGCGATTAATCGCAAGTTAACTATGACATTGATGTGATTAATCACGATTAAATATTTTAATCGCTTGACAGCTCTAACATACATACACACACACACACATATATATATATGTATGTATATGTATATACGTATGTACACACACACACACACACACACACACACACACACACACACACACACACACACACACACACACACACACACACACACACACACACACACACACACACACACACACACACACACACACACACACACACACACACGCATATATACTGTAATAGCAGGCCTAAACAACTGTATTAGTAATACAGAAACATGAGTAATTACTCATGTTTCTCACCAAAAAATGAACTTACCGTTTCTCTAGGTTACATTTGAACGCATCATGATAACCTAACAGTTGTTTTACTGAGCCAACCTCAACACATCATCATGCAGCACCTCTGAAACTTTATTTACTTTTTAAGATAACTAGCTTGTATGCTGCCGATTACAACACCGATTTCACAATTGGATAACTATTTTTAACTGACGGGACTAGCAACAATGTCTGTGTGTGCGATTACCGCTCGTACTTAGTGGATGATTAAGACGGGCTTGTGATTGGATTGATTTGATTTAAATGCCGCGACGCGACTCAAGGGACACAACATTATATTACAGGACCTAAAAAATAATAAATGAGCGACGGGACTCGATAGTGGTATCGATAAGCCCAAACGTTAATGATTTTCGGGTTTTGAAAAAAGTGGAACCGGGTCCTTGATAGAACCGGGTTTCGATCCCCATCCCTACACATAAGTCACGTGATCTTAAAGAGACAGTTTCCCTATAACACAGAACGAAAACATGTCAATAACACAGTATGGTGAATTATGTCTATAGAGTCCACCACAAGATTACACTTTGTTGCTCAAATGTAATATTACTCCCCTCCTTGAGCCTCCTGGAATGTCTTTACACTTTGTTGCTCAAACTTAATATTAATCCTCGACTTCCTTGATTTCCCCCAGCGGACTGTTTTAGTTGTTTTATTTTTCTTATGTTTTATGTGTATGCTATGTGTGACTGTAGGCTACTGCTGCCTGTCTTGGCCATGACACTGGAAGAGATGTTTAATCTCAATAATGATTATTATTTTCAACTACCCAATAGTAGTTGCCTTCCATTTTAAAATGTCAATGCACTTTTCAGCCCTGGAAAAAGTAAAAGCTATATAATAATTGATTTGCATGCATAGTATACTACATTTCCCATTGAACAATTACCCCTGTCACCATAAATGGACTAATTTTATAATGTAATGCTCACACACTAGCTGCTTTCAGACACACACACGTGTATGTCCTGATATTCTCCTGAAGGGCCATATGTGTGAACAACATATCCTGACATTTGTACCCTGAAAATCTCCTGAATAATACTACCCCTGAGGTAGTATTTTCTCTGTATGAAATGTATACCTTATATGTGAATGAGGAGTAGAAAGTCTGTATTTCTCACACCACTTCAGTGGGCATGTTGATGACGCTTCTGCATGTCATTGAGTGGCCCCCAAAATGATAATAAGCCTGTTGCCTTTTGTTTGCTGAATGGTTAAAAAATATTTTAATATTGGCACTGCTGTTAAGAGTAATTTGTAGTGAACGAATGTTATACGTTGTAAAATTATAGGCAAAATTTTATAATATTATGTGCTCAGAAATTTGTTACATTATCGACTGGGGTTTCCACATTATTGCTATGGGTTAAATTATAACTAGCAAAAACTCTAGTATACTGTATATAGAGTTTGGATAAATAGATAAGCCCTAAACATCATAGTAGTACATCCTACTGACCCACAGCCTTCAGGCTCTCCTCCAGCTGCTTGAGACTCTGCTGGATGGAGGCTCCGTCCGCCGGCACCACGTCAGCACAGAGCATGCCCAGCAGGCCGTCCAGCTGCTGGGACAGCTGGAGAACACCGAGAGGGGGAGAGGGAGCAGGGGGGAGGGTAGAGAGGGGGCGAGAAGGAGGGAGAGAGAGGGAGGAAGGAAGGAGAGGGAGAGAGGAAGGAGAGGGAGAGTGGGAGCGAGAGGGAGGGAGGAGTGGTGTGTTAAGTGTGTAGTAGTTTGGTGTGTAGTGTGTAGTAGTGGTGTGTAGTATTGGTGTGTCGTAGTGGTGTGTATAGTGTGTCGTAGTGGTGTGTAGTAGTTGTGTCTTGTAGTGGTGTGTAGTAGTGGTGTGTAGTAGTATGTAGTATTGGTGTGTAGCAGTGTGTAGTAGTGGTGTGTAGTAGTGGTGTGTTTAGTGTGTAGTAGTAGTGTGTGTAATCTATAGTAGTGGTGTGTGTAGCAATGTTATTTTTGGCGGCCTGTTTTAATTTTAGTCTAGTCTTTGTCTCAAGCTGTCATTTTAGTTTTTATTAGGGGTCCAAGCCAACAGGTTGGATCCCTATTGTTTTTGTGGTGTTTCTTATTAGGGGTCCAAGCCAACAGGTTGGATCCCTATTGTTTTTGTAAGGATTTTTTTTATTATACTTCCTACCAAGAAAGTGGTACCACAGCCCAGACCGTAAATGGTGCCGACATGCCAATTGCATGACTAGATCCAGGTCCGTGAAGACTATTCAGACGACAAAATCCAGACACGCCGGTCACTAGGTGGCGCTATACCAAGGAATACGCGTTTGGGGCTATAACTCCCACACCGAACCTCCCACAGTCAAAAACTTGTACCCACATATTCACTGGAGTCTGCTGCATCTTTTGCCATAGGCCACGCCCAGGGATGGACTGGCCCAAAAATTTGGCCCGGGACTTTGGGATGGAGAGGCCTTTTATGAGACCGCGGGAATAGCGCGCGTAGAATTTTGTCACGGTGTAAAATAATAAAAACTAGTCCTTATCCGTGGATATGTGCATTGCAACGGCATGTCAATGTTGGGATGTGCATGTGTTTAGAATATTGTGAAGATCACTGGGAAATATTTTATAAGCAATCTTGTCCATGTACAAAATATTAGAAATTGCATGTGCCTAGAAAGGTAAATCAAGGCTGAAAATGATCTAAATAGTGGAAGATACAATTATTTTAGTGGAAAAAAATTGTCATACACATACACAGGGTTTGGGAGATGGGGGCGGGCCGGGGTTTGTTGTGCGTTGCTGTGGTTACTGGTGTTGAAGTGTTCCAATGGTTTATTAGCGGTGGTATCTAATAAATCGCTCTCTAATCAATACTTCATTCACTGCCTCTTCCGTGGGCATTACAATATTATGAATTGTTCTCCGACGTCTCTGGTACTTCCATAATTAGTTCAAGTCATTTTTATATTGCCAAACATGCTCGCTAGTGCACCTGTCATAGCTATACTACTGTGTCCTGTTCCCGCCGAACCATTGGTCTCGCTGACATGGGCGTCGCCGTCAACCTTGGCTTTTCCACGGAAAAGGTCGGTTAATTTAGCACATTTGGCTGCGTCTTGCTCTAACATTTTTTTCCTTTTCAACCTCAACTTCTGAGCGCCACCCAATTCTTTTGCCTCTTCCCCACCTTTTTTCCTTTTTGACATTTTCGTATTTCTGTGTAACTTCAGTGAGATCAACGAGAAGTACCGGGTAAGTGACCCGGCCGTGTGTCAGGCTGAGCCAATCAGAAATGACAGACCACGGAGCAGTCCAAGTTGGGAGGGGCCGTTCGGCTGCTCTGCTGCTTTGGCCGCTCGCTTTGCCCCCATACACTGTGGGGGTGCTCCCCCCTCTAAATTGACAGTAATACATCGGCCCCGTTTCACCGTCAGGCAAGAGCTCCGTTTCACGCTGTAAGTAAGAATATCCGGTAGCAGGCCACCCCAAATCACGGCTTACTTAACTTTTTCATTTTTTCATTTTTTTTTTACATCTTTTACAAAAAAAAAAAAAAAAAAAAATTATAATAAAAAAAAAAAAAAAAAAAAAAAAAAAAAGAATTACGGCCGGCCGGCTCGGCCTGAAATCGTCCGGCCGTTCGGGAAATCTCCCGAACCTCCCGATGGCCAGTCCGCCCCTGGCCACGCCCATTTGCGTCTATAATTTATTTTCGCAATATCGCGAAAACCGAAAAACTGTTTTTTCCCTACTCCTCCCACACAATTTTTTGATCCGACCTTCGTTGACGAAACGGGAGCGTTTTGAATATTGGTTTATGAGCTAAATTAGACGTGGAAAATCAAAAATCCAGAAAAATCCAAAAGTAGACATCGGAACGAGTCCAAATTTTACAGACATGTTGGTGCTAACCTTAATGCCGTTCGATAAAAAAATCGGAAAATTTCTCCATTAGGGGGCGCCATAAACGAGGAAATTGTATATCTTCTAAAAATGTTTGCTGCGAACTGACTTCTCGCTACTCCTACCAGTCAAATCCTTTGTATCCACAGGTTCAGGGTAGCGTTTTGAACACATGCTTCGCGTTGTGCCGGCGAAACGCACATTTCTTGTCGCGTTGTGCCGGCGAAATGCACACTTCTTGGACCCCTGCATAACTGCTTGCAGTTCTAGTTATTATTCCCAGCTAGAAGTGGTACCACAGCCCAAACCGTAAATGGTGCACACACGCCAATTGCATGACTAGATCCAGGTACGTGAGTTGACCGCAGACGACCAAATCCAGACATGCCGGCCACTAGGTGGCGCTATACCAAGGAATACGCGTTTGGGGCTATAACTTCCACACCGAACCTTCCACAGTCCAAAACGTTAGACACACAGATTCACTCGAGTCTGCTGCATCTTTTGGCATAGGCCACGCCCATTTGCGTCGATTTTTTTTTTTGTTGCAAAATCTCGAAAACCGTTAAACTGCTTTTTCCCTACTCCTTCCACATTTCTTGACCAATCGACACCAAACTTTGCACACGACATCTTCAAACGCACACGCAAAGGAATTATCGAACACTTTTTGATCCGACCTTCAACGACGAAACGGTAGCGTTTTGAATATTTATTTATTAGCTACGTTACACTTGGAAAATCAAAAATCAAAAATCCCCAAAAACCCATAATTACACATCGGATCGAGTCCAAATTTAACACGCATGTTGGTGCTACCCTTAATGTCGTTCGATAAATAATTCGGAAGATTTCGCCATTCGGGGGCGCAATAAACGAGGAAATTGTATATCTTCTACAAAATTCCGCCATTAGGGGCCGCCATAAACGAGGAAATTGTTTATCTCCTAATTAGCCAAAGGAATGTTCTGAAAACGCGTTTGGGGATATAACTCCCACACCGAACCTCCCACAGTCAAAACCTTCATATCCACAGGTTCACGGTAGCGTTTTGAACACATGCTTCGCGTTGTGCAGGCGAAATGCACATTTCTTGGACCCCTGCATAACTGCTTGCAGTTCTAGTTAGTTTGAGTCACGTTCATCCTCTTTTCAGTCTAGTCAAGTTTCAGTCTGAGCATTTTAGTCTTATTTTAGTCAGAAATATCCATGACTATTTTAGTCTAGTTTAAGTCAAAGCAGACTGTATTAGTCACCTTTTGTAATGCAATTCTATTTAACTCAGTCAATATAGTATAAGTAGGCTACCTAGTAGTATTGAAAAAAACAACTTTTTTTTTTTGCCAAACCCATTTCACAATTCAAACAAGATAATCTTATTATTATATTATTGTTACCTTATATAGACTCAAGAATACATCCATTCCAGACATGGAAGACACTCTGATATGAATTTACAACTATTTATTTTACCAACCAAACATGTTCCGTCCACATTAGAACGGCGAATTCCGACACTGAAAACAATACTTTTCAAAAACGATCACTGAGCCGGATAAATATGAAAACGCTGGGTTCGCGTTGTAGTGTGGTCAGGGACTCAGGGTAGACGGAGGCTTTCAGGTGGCGTTCGGTTGCCATGACACTGCCATGACGCTGCCACAAGCTTGCGCTCATCCAAAAAAAAATGGCAGGGGAAATGGAAATTATGATTTCTCTGTGCAATGTACTATGTATCTTCAGTTACAAGTTGTACGTTTTTATATTTACGGATTAGTGTGGACAGGGCCTTACGTTTTCATTAACGCTACCACCACAGCTGCGTCTTGTGAATCTAAATAATGCCGCGACGAGCGGGGATTCAGGAAGTAACGTAACCTGATACAGCCCCAGAAATAAATAAAATAAACAATTTTTCTCGACTAGTTTTGGTCAACGAAAATGAAGAGACATTTTCAAGTATTATTTTGTAAAACACATTTAGTCTCGTTTTTATTCGTCTACAATATTGCATTATGTATTTAATTATAGTTATTGTCACATGACCAGCATTTACGTTGCGTCTCGTCTTCCTCACGTGATAAAGGGTCATTGACGACGATATTTAGTCATAATTTTCGTTGACGAAAGCAACACTAGTGTGTGTGTGTAATATTGGTATTTGTAGTGTGTATAGTGTGAAGTAGTGGTGTTTATAGTGTGTAGTAGTGTGTTTAATGTTTAGTAGTAGTGTGTGTAATGTTTAGTAGTGGTGTGTGTAGTGTGTATTGGTGGTGTGTGTAGTGTGTATAGTGTGTAGTAGTAGTGGTGTGCATAAGTGGCGGCTGGTGGTTTTTAAAGTGAGGGAGGAAGGACTGCACGCTTGGTTGCAATTGGCCTGTTTGCACTGTTGGTGTATGGTGGCATAAGAATGAGGCTCAAGTTGTTTCAGGTTGTTTTGGTGAACTACAAAATAGTAGGGAGGGATAGTTATGTGAATAAAATTGATACAAAGCCACCAGTGGCATCACTGTAATTTGAAAGCTGGTGGGCAGCATGTCTTTGAAATGGACTACAAGGGCAGAAGGAAAGGATGCAAAGCCCAATAGTCAAATCAGGCCTACTCTTGATTTGTACAAGTAAATAAAAAAACCTGGGCCAATTTTTGCCCTCAATGACTGAAGTTATTGGTTGTAATTTACCTATGTTTATTTTCAGTTACAATTGTTTTAAGAAAAGACTCAAGACCAAAAGTGATGCCATTTAAAATGCATCATGATCTGAATCATTCACCCTTTCCACAATATCAAACAGAACGGTCAGAGTAACAAACTAGTAAAAGAACAAGAACATTATTTCAAACAACCTGATCTATAGGCATGGTACCTAGCAAGGAATGTCGCATAGCAGCACCAACGTGAACTTGACACTTTGTGGCGTTTGGTTGCCCTATAAAGATTTTTGACATCAGTGAAACCATGAACAGCCCACGTTGGAGATTTGCCATTATTCATTAGCAAACAGGGCCATTAATACAGTTGATTGCTAGTAATGCTACCAGTAAGCCATGAGTACCTAGCAAACCATGTAGCACCCACAATACTGACGTTGCCATTACTTTTGGTGATCTCAATTTTTTTCTTTGGTCGCAAACTTAACACTGTAACTCAATGAATGGAATGCTTTGTAATTAAACATGAACAATGTCCTCTGTTTCCAATGTTTCCATTGTACACTTTATTCGCAAATGTTAGAATCACCTGATTCTAACAGGTGATTTCACCTGCTTTGCGTCTCTGAGACTGAACGGCACTGCAGGCAGAGTGGGTTTGTTATCGACAGCGTTGCCAGATTGGGCAGATTTACCACCCAATGATCATTTTTCCAGCCTAATTTGGTTAAAAGTAGCCCAATTGGGTGGGAAATCTGCCCAATCTGGCAACACTGCTCACCAGCCAGGGATCCTGCTTATTGGTTCATATAGCGCAGCCCGAATATATTTTTGCGCGAATCAGACGCCTTAAGGTCACACCCACTCAGAGGAGGACTTTCCTCCTCTCTCCCATTGAAACCCATGTTATTCACCGGCCGCCAGTACTTTTGGGGAAATGAATGGGAGTCAACGGAGGCTGAGGGAGGACCTTCCTCCCTGAAGTAATTGTCAATAGGCGATAGGGGGAGCTAATGTCCCTTTACCCAGGGAAACAAACATTATGTATTCAAAGGCATTAAAGTAGTCATATTTAAGGGCATTAATTCATTACAGTAGTCTGGGCAATCTACATTTTTTTATTCTCAACAATGTTAGGGAGGATCTTCCTCCCTCTCCTCAATGGAGAAGCCTCCACTGGTGTGCATAGTGTGTAGTAGTGGCGTGTATAGTTTGTAGTAGTGGTGTGTATAGTGTGCAGTATAGTAGTGGTATGTATAGTATGTAGTATTGGTGTGTATAGTGTGTAGTAATGGTGTGTATCGTGTGTATAGTGTGTAGTAGTGGAGTGGGTATTAGTGGTGTTATAATGTGTAGAAGTAATGCTTTGTAGTAGTGGTATGTAGTAGTAAAGGTTTGTAAAAAGTGCGCCAAGCCGCTCGTATCCGTTCTTCAGTTAAAGGAGGCAAGCAGCAAGATAGCTACAGCGAGCACATGTGTGAGCGTGATGACGGTTAGTTTCGGTTTGTGTTGCCAGATTGGGAATCTCCCGTTTTTCCAGCCTAACGTGATTAAAAGTAGCCAAATTGGGCGGGAGAATTTGCCCAATCTGGCAACACGGACGGCTTATCTTAACAGCCAAAGATGATTCTGAGGGATATTTTGTTTTAGTAGAAAACTATCCACACACATAGGTTGGGAATGGTCTATGTTCAAAATAAAAGATCATTACAGGCTCTTTAATTTAAGCCCAAAAAAAACTTTTGCACTTAAATGCAATCTGGCACTTTATTATTTGTATTAAAAATTGAATGTTTTTGTTTTTAAATATCCGGTAGAGCAAAGAAATAAAATAATGAAATTATAATTAAGTTGATGTGAATCGATCAAAATCGTATTGTGACAGACTTTTTGGTGTGTGTATAGTGTGTCGTAGTTGTGTGTGTAGTTGTGGCATGTAGTTTGTAGTAGTGTGTGTATAGTGTGTAGTAGTGGTATGTAGTGTGTAGTAGTAGTGGGTATTGTGTGTATAGTGTGTAGTGCTGGTGTGTAGTACGTAGTAGTGGTCTGGATAGTGTGTAGTAGTGGTGTATAGTCAGTGGTGGGTAGAGTACTGAAAATCTATACTCAAGTAAAAGTAAAATTACCTCCTTCAAAATCTACTTTAGTAAAAGTAAATATTCCAATTTGAAAACCTACTTGAGTAAGAGTAAAAAAGTACTTTGTTTTAAAGTTACTCAAATTACAAGTTACTTTACATTTTTGTATTGGAGTGCTTGGATCAGTGAAAAATACATAACGTGTTAGAATCAGTAGCGTGCGGTGCCCCTTCATTTCGGTGTGGCAGAAACTACTGGCGTATGACCACACCCACAATTTATATATATTTTTTACATATATATTTTGAGCTACATTAAAACATGTTAACTAAACTAATTGTGAGTAAGAATTAAAAATAAACTAATAGCCTAATGTTACTGCACGCTTTTGAAGTGCCATCCGCAACACTCGTCATATGATGTCCCTTATAGGGAAGTTATTTCTTCCATATTTTATTTTAACAACAGGCTTAGCGAGTGCATTGCAAGTACATGAAAAGTAGAAATACAAGTCAACAATCAAGCAGACCTTTGATTTGGAACTTGGCCCGACGATGTGTGCAAATCGCTTAATAACAACACTTTTGAAATCAGATATTTCTCAATAACAGCTGTTTAAATCAGGTATGAAATCAGGTATGCAATTTGAATACCTGCTGAAATAAATAAATAAATAGTCTTCAATGCCGAAAGATGCAGGCGGAGTAATTCGATTTTAAACAACAACAGTCCTAGAATATGACATGGTGCGTCTTATAGCGCTGATTGCAATTCTTATTGCAGCCTGCAGGGTTAAACGAGAAACATACGGAGGGATGCGGTCGTTGAGCTCCGCCGCCCCACATTGCATGACACGTTAAACTCAACTAGAATCGCCACCATCAATTTGATATCAACAGACCCAAAATAGTCGGAAAGCCTACAGAAACTATAGATAGTTAATGTGACAATCACATTATTAAAAATAAACTTTGAGCAATGATTTACTGAGGAACTATTCTTTTTGGGAGCATGCTTTTGCAGGGAGTTCGCCGCCCCACCTGCCCATATGGACGGCACGCACTCTTTCTCTCCCTCACTCACTCACGCATTCTAACCAGCATTCTGCTGGTTAGAATGCGTGAGTGAGTGAGGGAGAGAAAGAGATGCACTCCTAAAACATTTCTTCACATGTTGTACAACAAAAGCAATATGTACAACAAAAAATGTAATTTAATTTCAAACAAATTTGCATTAAGCTCTGTGCATGTGACAAAAGGCAAGAGCTTTGTAGGAACACAACCAATTAAACACAAACGAGACTGACTTGGTTGGCTGATTGGGCCATCAGATTTATCCAGCCTACGCACATAGCATGCACGCACACTCACAGAGCCAGACACGACAATGACGAACAAGTTTGTGAGTGGTCTGCAGAATACAGTGTAACATAGTTTCTTAAGAATTATATAAACTATAGCCTACGTGGTAACTCTGTAACCCCGTAACGCCGTAACTCCGCACCCCCTGGCGAAAATATCTTCCTGCGCGTCTGCATCAATGCGTTTCTAGTCCTCAGTCCCAACGTAACGGTCGACTCATGTTGCAACCTAGGGAAAGCGCGTCGCTAACGTGTACGCTTGTATTACAGTCAACGAAGATAATGTTTTTGTCAAAATACTAATTTTAATGAAAGCACAATAGAAAATGTAATTGAGTAAAGAGTAGAATTCTCTTAAAAAAGGAACGTGAAAAGTACTCGTCACCCGAAAACTGTACTTTTTTACTCATTTGCGCTACTTGTAATGCGTTACTACCCACCACTGTGTATAGTGTGTAGATGTGGTGTGTATGGTGTGTAGTAGTGGTGTGTATAGTGTGTAGTAGTGGTGTGTATGGTGTGTAGTAATGGTGTGTATGGTGTGTAGTAGTGGTGTTTATAGTGTGTAGTAGTGGTGTGTATAGTGTGTGTAATGTGTAGCAGTGGTGTGTACAGTGTGCAGCAGTGGTGTGTATAGTGTAGTAGTGGTGTGTGTAGTGGTGTGCATTGTGTGTAGTAGTGGTGTTTGTAGTGTGTAGCAGTAGTGTGTGTAGTTTGTAATAGTGGTGTGTGTAGTGTGTTATAGTGGTGTGTGCGTATAGTCTGTAGCAGTGTTGTGTTTAGTGTGTAGTGTAGTAGTGGTGTGTATAGTAGTGGTGTGTGTAGTGGTGGTGCGTGTAGTGTGTAGTACTGGTGTGTGAAGTGTTTAGTAGTGGTGTGTGTAGTACCTCGTGGGCGGAGCCGTGGAAGCTCTGTGCTGATTGGAGGAGGGTCTGCCTGTGCTCTAGCTGATTGGCCTGTCGATAACACACGTCACTGAGCTGCTGCTGCAGGAGGCGCAGCTCCTCCTGCTCCTCCTCTTCCCCCCCACTCAGCAAGGCAGCGATCTGCTGGTTCAACTCCACATAAACTGCAAACCACTCCTACACACATAAACACAAACACCGAAAACCACCAGCCCACCCATAGTTATAGACATACTTTTGTTTAATAGTGAGTGAGTGAGTGAGTGAGTGAGTGAGTGAGTGAGTGAGTGAGTGAATATGTGTGTGTGTGTGTGTGTGTGTGTGTGTGTGTGTGTGTGTGTGTGTGTGTGTGTGTGTGTGTGTGTGTGTGTGTGTGTGTGTGTGTGTGTGTGTCTCTCTCTTACACTGTGCTGGCTCTCGATCAGTTCGTGTTGGTGCTGCAGGTCCTGAGACTCCCTCAGTGAATCCCCGATGGCTCCGCTGGTCTTCAGCTGGTCGCAACCCGGACCCTCCAGCCACTGGACCACCTAACACAGGAACACTGTGACTCACTCATACTACTACTTGGCTCTAGTGTGCATTATAGTGTTGGTAGTGTGTGCGTGCGTGCATGTATTAACTATAGCAGGGCTGTAGTTGTGTGTATAATATAGTGTTGGTAGAGTATATATAATTGTGTGACTGTAGTTGTGTATAAAACAGTGTTGGTAGAGTATATATTATAGTGCGTGTGTAGTTTTGTGTATAACATAGTGCTGATGGAGTATATATAACAGTGCGTGTGTAGTTGTGTATATAATATGTTGGTAGAGTACATATTATAGTGTGTCTGTTGTTGGCCCGCCAGCAGTTTTATTTGGCCCTCCTCATCATTTGGCAGTGTGAAAAAAATATGGCAGATTTATTATCAGTTGATTATCCAAAATTATATTTTATTGGTAGAGTGATTTAACTTAGTCTCTGAGCGTTGGACTTCACCCCTCAAACGTAGGAAAACATTCACTGAACTAAGGGTGGGATTCAAACTGTCAATCTCTCACTCCTTAAAGCTCCAAAGGCCCAGAGTGGGGTCAAGACCCCTAACCTCTAGTGTGTTGTGTGTATTCCATAGTGTGTACCTGTGTGACCTTGGTGTGCACCTCCTCCAGCTGGGAGCGCTTGCTCCTGAGCCTTCGGGCCTCCTGGTACCGGGTGTACTGCTCCCTCAGGGAGTCCAGCAGCCGCAGCACCTGGGGCTGGGCCAGCAGCTCCTCCTCCATCGGACACCAGGGGGCTGGGGACACACGGACCATCAGGGGACACACGGAGCATCAGGGGACACACGGACCGTCAGGGGACACACGGACCTTCAGGGGACACACGGACCTTCAGGGGACCAGGGATACACGGACCATCAGGGGACACACGGACCTTCAGGGGACCAGGGTCACACAGACCATCAGGGGACACACGGACCATCAGGGGAGACATTGACAATCAGGGGACCAGGGAACATCAGGGGACCAGGGCCACATGGACCATCACTCCCGCGACTCCCGGCCGCCACGTCTCCCGTCGTGCCGCGGCACCCTGCTATGGCAAGCCATCCCCGCCAGAAAACGCCATAATTTAGTCGCGTATCACCTTCATTACGCCGTAAAAAACGCTGTAAAATGTAGAAAAACTGCGTATTTTACACCGTCATGCGCAAAAAAACGCCGCTTTTTATGCCGCAATTAAGCCTTTCAAGAGCGCGCGTAAAAAGCGCAGTTTTGAACATCAAACCGCACGTAAAATACGCCGTGTTTGTGCACATCACAACGGTGTAAAATACTGCGTCTCTCTAGTATGCTAATAATCTCCGCCCTTCTTTTCTCTCAGCCAATGCATTTGAAGTGTTTGCACCCAATCGCTGAACAAGCAGACCAAATCAGTTCAGCACAGATCTCCTCTCATTTGGCGTTAGTTGTAGCGTCATATAGATATATATATTAGTAAATGCAGTTTCAACGTTGTGATCACCGTGGCCCAATCGATAGAGACGCATGCTCTGTAGGCAAGAGGTTGTCGGATTGAATCTTTTTATTGTCAGATTTGTGCTTTTGTCAGATGGTCACGCTTTTATGATCGCAATGCTTTTTAGTCCGCAAGCCAGACCTCCTGTGTTATAAGTTCCAAATTCAGTGCCTTTTTAGTCATCATCATCTCGGTGTCTTGTTACACGCTTTATAAGTTAATTATATTCAAATTATTACAGCCATGGGGCCTTTATTTTCGTGGAGTTATCGTTACATCCTCTCTTGTTCAATCGATATAAATACACAGTGGAAAGGAGTGAGAGGGAGCCATAGAGAGAGACACTGATGAACTGGGGAGCCAAGTAGCCTAACTGGCTTAAGAGGCCCATCAGCCCATCATTCTTTCGAACCTTCCTAAAAAAATTCAGTTTTTCCCAAAACTCCTCTTTACATGAACGCGCGTGCACTGCTCTAACAACGTTCAGAGGCTTGTAACAGTCTACTGACACGGTGCTTAAATGTGCTATGTAGGAGGGGGAGACGAAGGAATGTTGTTGGATTCAACTATAAAATAACTCCCCATCAAGGCCAACAGCAGAGTAGCCTACGAAAAGAATAGACTAATATGAATGCTTCAAATATTAAAACCCGATTGATTATGCCTATAGAGCGACATATGCTATATCAGTCCGAATCCTGAACGCACCATGCGTACATTTTTCCCGGCATATTCCCCCAGACAGACAGACAGACACTTTATTTACCCCAAACTAAATTTTCATAATCCAGCAGGTTACACAATACAAATAACTCTTACACAAATACAGACAGCCTATACAGTAGGCTACACAGCGCCCACCTCAGCAAAAGGTAAAATGTAAAAAGAAGATATAAGCTCAATTTAAAATACAGATGCAGTAGCCTACATAAAAATACAGATGCCACATGAAATATGAAAATAGGATACAATGTATAAATATGCAAAACTAGGCTATAATGAGAATACTTGGTTACAGCTGTGCAATGACTATCCTCCTAAATTTAATTAATTATATGGAAAGATTTTTGTCTATGGAATGATCCTGTCAATTTACTGCCACACATTGTGTGTCTCAGTAAAGTGATGAGGTAGGAGAATCCGTGTATGGTTCGTTCTTTGAATATTCAGATTTAAAACAAAATCAGAAAAAAAAATGAACAGGATTGTTTTTTGTTTTTTCTGATTTGGTTTTGAAACTGAAAAAGGGCAAAAGGAATGAACAAATAAATTGCATTTGATTTTGTGTTTGTGTGTTTTGTGTGTTGGTTTTTAAAACCCGAAACAGAAAAACAAATAGGGCCTACAAAAATAGATACATTTATAGTTATAGGCTACACCAGAAGGCAGAACGCAGCGAAGAAAAAAGAGCCAACCACCTAAACCAGCAATAGACTGTCTAATTATATTTAGCCTTAGTTATGGCCGCACTTGAACCTTATGGTGATTTTATTCGTGAACTATTCGACACTGGAAAGATACACGACGCGATCAGTACCGCTCTAAAGCAATCTGGTGCCCCGAAGTGCTCCGTTATGAAGGTGAGGAGGTTCTGTGTGGAGCACAACCTTCGAAGAAGAAATCTAGTTTCCGATTTAGTTTCAGATCGCCCACTCACAGACTAAGTCGCCGGCTCCCATGGGAAACAATAAAGCTGGCCATTGTAGAATGCGAGAGACTCGATGGAATGTTTGAAACGTCTTTATATGTTTTTTTTTTTTTTTTTCTTTAAACAACCTCTTGCTTACAGAGCAAGTGTCTATCGATTGGGCCACGGCCACGGTGACCACACTGTTGGAACTGAATATACTAATGTATATCTATATGACAATACAGCTGGAACTGAACCAGAGGAAGAAGGAAAACGAAAATTTGATATTTTTTTCTTGCTATCGGCCATGTTTGATTGTGTTGTGTTGGTTATTGACCTGTTAACCCCCGAACTTGGGTTATGTTAATCAGCGTTACTATAGAGATCATGACGATAGCTGATGTAGAGGGAGTCCGGGCATGTGCAGGACCGAATCGCGCTGTATTATCCCTGTTCCATTGCGCATAGCTGAGACGGTAGAGGGGTTAGAAACCAATAAATGAAAATAGGCTTTTTATTTCAGGTAGCCTATTCTTTCACCCCCCAAAAAAATAATTAAATAAATAAATTAAAATCCCCCCCAAAAAATGGAATCACGTTCCCAGCGCCCCCCTAGGTTGTGCGAACGCCCCCCAGGGGGCGGTACCGCCCCCGTTGAGAAACCATGGGCTAGTGTGACCACGCCATCCGTATTCCAGCAGGGAACAGCCCCTTGGCCACGGCACACTTGGGAGAGGTGTGCCGTGGCCAAAGTACAGACGCTAATGAGATGCGTGTGCGCGTGTCTATATACGCAACGTGAGCTGGATGACGTAGTCCTTGCGCGACCCTTCTTTCTTTATAGGTCCATGCCCTTCTTCCCCACAACAATAATTTTAAACAATGGCGGCAAGCGGTTTACGAGTGGGTTTACGTTGGTGCGATAGTGAAGTCGAGTGTTTACTTGAAATGTGGGCCGACGACAGCATTCATGTTGTTGATCTCCATTGTTGTTATGGTGGCGAGGACGCTTGGGGATGACGTATTTATCGTATAACGACGTGATGACGTACGTATGAAGGAGCAATCGTGCCCAGGCCACGGCCTTTGGGAGCAGTTTGCCCACGGGCCAGCGGGGGAAGTGGGGAGGGGGGGGGAATCGTGCTGAATCTTCCTGCAGCACGGAACAGGCAAACTTGCCTAGTGTGAGTGCGCCCTTAGAGTAGGTAAGGACAGCCGAGACCCCCCCCCCCCCCCCCCCCACCCAAAATAATAATAATCCCGTCCGCCTGACCTAACACACGCCTCTTCAGTTATTGCCATCTTTTGTTTGTTCCAAGCAATGATGACTTTCAATAACTAATCAAATGTAAATATTTTTTAATATTGTATTAGAAGACATTTTATTTCCAGAACATTTTTAAAAGTGTATTCATAAACGATTCTTTGCAACAGCAAATCATTTCCAACTTCATGCAGGCCTAATTGAGGCTACTTTTAAAATCAATCATCAGTAGGCCTATCCACAAGTGTCAACAAAACAAAGCTACAACCGACGACACCCGACTGCTGAAATCGGCGCTGTGTGTCTGGGCCTTAAGCGCACTTTTGAAGGACTTGCGCATCGTCTCGAAAAAAAATCAGCACAATGGACCGCTCTTTGATCAATGAACGACAACGGCATGTTATGAGATCTAACAGATTCACAAATTTTCATCAAATTTGTTAGCGATTTCAGCCACATAAATCCTCAGATTTAAACAACAAACAAAATGCGCCAAATTCACATCATTTGCGCTACGAGCGGCCCAACCAATTTATGCATTCAAGACAACACAACTTTGACTTTCAATTTAATCGTCCATATCAGTGAGAGCAATGAGGACTCGCTTTTGGTGCGCAGAGGTGTTCGTGGCGGGGCTGCACTGCAGAGAGAAATAAACGCAAGTCGTCCCCCACCTGCAGCCTTGATCTGTATTTGTATTTAATCAGGGTCAGTGCGGAAAACCCACACTCACATAAGTAGGTGGAGGCGAAGGGGATTAGGACTTTCATAGCCTTTGTGGGGATCTGGGGGAACTCGCTCTCCACAGAAAACCAGAAACGCATTCAGGATCATATTTCCTACGATTTTTGCTGGGTCCTGTCTCCTCCCTTGATGCTGACTTCTAGTGACTTGGGACAAGGAAACGATGCATTTTAAAACTTATACACGCACGCACAATTACCGATATCAATAGAGCTTCATACAGATACAGTATTTTTTCTATCCCTGTGGCTCTTTGGCGCCCCCCAGGGGAGGCGCGCCTCACCTATTGAAAACCGCTGGGTTAGAGAGACACACTTTAGACCTGTTAAAGAAATAGACAGGTAAGAGAGAGAGACAGTTCAGAGAGAGAAACATAGACCTGTTAAAGAGAGAGACAGGTAAGAGAGGGAGACAGGTTAGAGAGAGACACAGACCTGTCAAAGAGAGACAGGTTAGAGAGATAGACAGGTTAGAGAGAGAGACAGATAGACAGTTCTCACCTCCTCCTCCCTCTGAGCCATTAAATCGTCGCTGCTGAAGCTCTGATAACAACTCATGACCTGGAGAGACAGACACACAGAGATATTAGACAACTGTGACCTGGTATGGAGAGACACACAGATGAGGCAACCTGACACTAGAAAGGCCGTGTTGCAGGGTTTATTTTCCAACGAATTTGTGCAATTTGGTTGTTGGTATTTAAGATTTAAACTGTTATTTATTTAATTTAATGTTGTTAGGTATCACAAAATACGAAAAAGAAAGTAGGTACTATTTTTGAGGTTTACTGTTGATTCTCGTTTCCCCCAGAATGCATTGCATGACGTCACATTGGGGAGACACGGACCAAAGCCGCATTGAGACCCTTGAGGGTAGAGACTAGTAAGAGAGTGTCAGCAGATTATACAGATACATAGATAACTGCAAGCAGTTATGAAGGGGTCCAAGGGATGTGCATTTCGCCGGCACAACGCGAAGCACGTGTTCAAAACGCTACCGTGAACCTGTGGATATAAAGGTTTTGTCTGCGGGAGGTTCGGTGTTGGAGATATATCCCCAAACGCGTTTTCAGAACATTCCTTTGGCCAATTAGGAGACATACAATGTCGTCGTTTTCGGCAAAGAGAATTTTCCAAAGAGAATTTTCCTTTTCCAAATAACTCCCGCCCACATTAATAATTCTTGGCCATATTTTCTATGTAGACTCGGGTTTGCCCCTTGATGGTTCCCCTTGAGTTTGAAGAAAATTCCTTTGGCCAATTAGAAGATATACAATTTCCTTGTTTATTGCGCCCCCTTAAGGCGTATTTTTCGGATTATTTTTTCGAACGCCATTAAGGGTAGCGCTAACTTGCGTTGTCGACGGTCGGATCCAAAAAGTTTTTGTATTTCTTTTTTTTTAGTGCGTCTGAAGATGTCGTGTGCAAAGTTTGGTGTCGATTGGACAAGAAATGTGGACGGAGTAGGGAAAAGGCAGTTTTGCGGTTTTCCCGATTTTGCGAAAAAAATTAGACGCAAATGGGCGTGGCCAATGCCAAAAGATGCAGCAGACTCCAGTGAATCTGTGGGTATAATGTTTTTGACTGTCTGAGCTACACGTGAACCTCCTAAGATGGGGCAATTTGATTGGTTCTTGGTTATCTCGGGATATTGGGCAATATCCCATGATTGATATCTCAAACTCTATATTGTATTTATTGTAGGGCTGGGCGATATGGCCTAAAAAAAAAATCCCTGATTTCTTCACCAAAAATCCGATTTCCGATTTAAATCGATTTTCTGACCCTAGCCCCCCCCCCCCCCCCCACCCAGACCCAATCATATGCAGAGGAAAAATAATTAGTTGTTCCAAAATAATATATTGTCTTTTATTATTTTGATTTCCCCCCTTGGGGTTTAAGTGCAATCAAGAACTAGCCAAAAAGGCATTATGGCAGTCAACAGTGTAACATGTAACATAACATAAAATACAATAAAATATTTCTGTAAACATGAAATATTAATAATAATAAGAGGTTGTTCTGATAAAGTGCCCAAATAACATTCAACAAAGCATTAAATCAGTGCATGAGAGCATAAGGTGCTTTTTTAAGTTGGAACATAAGTAAGTAAGAACATGCGCTTCGTTAAACATTTTTAGCCAGGAAGACAAGCCTGTCTACGACCTCTGGCTTTAGACATGCCCGGTGGCATGTAACAATGGCCCCCCCGACACTGAAAACCCTCTCTGAGGGCGCACTTGTTGCTGGGATTGAGAGGTATTTTTTTGCCAGGACACTTAGTCTAGGAAAATTCGGTTGGTGGCGCTTCCACCACTCAAGAGGATTGGTGTCTGGGTCTACGTCAGGGGTCAATAAGTAGGATTTCAGCTCAGTCTCTATCTTTTCTTCCTCTGACTGGTTGGGAGATGACACTGCATTATTTTTGAAGATGGCTGTTAAAGTCATCTTCTTCTTTGGTGGGGGCTGTGCATCTTCTTGGCGCACCTGTACAGCTGTGCAAGGCTGCTGTGGTGTACTGTTGTTGGCAGGAGACATCAGCTCAGCAAGAGCTCTGTTTTTGACCTGTTGCACATTGTCTGGGTCAATGTAGGTTGTGCGGAACCTTGGGTCAACCAGTGAGCACATGTCCAAGATTTCATCTTTTACAGTTTCGCTGTATTTTTCGTCAAGGTACTGCATGATATTTCCTTTTATTGTTTTCGTGAGCTCTGTGTCTTCCTCCTCTGGCTGTAGGAGACTGGTTTTGAACAGATGGAGCACTGGTTTAATGTAGGAAACACTGACATAAGACTCCCCGGAGAGTGCATCAGTGAATTCTTGGAGGGATTTTACTGCTTTATTTGTTGACTCCAACACATCCAGATCTTGCCAAGTGGGCACAAGATGGCGACTTGGATGAACCCAGGACACGGACTAGAGCCTTCTCTTGTTCGAGAAATCTCTCTATCATCCTTTGGCGTGAACCCCATCTGGTCGGGGACTCCGTTATCAGCTGATGAGTGGGTAGACCAAGCTCTGCCTGTACTTCAGTCATGTCTCTTCTTTTTTTCCAGCTGTAAGAAAAGGCAGAGACAGCCTTTTTGCATACCCCGATAGCACGAACTATCCGTGGGTCCTTCACACCATTCTCTGTAGTAAATGAATACATAAATCAAATACATTTTAGTGTTAACACTACATTCACAAACTTGTTGTCTTGCTACAAT
Source organism: Gadus chalcogrammus (assembly GCF_026213295.1). Lineage (NCBI taxonomy): Eukaryota > Metazoa > Chordata > Actinopteri > Gadiformes > Gadidae > Gadus > Gadus chalcogrammus. The sequence continues at coordinate 26,932,678 of NC_079427.1, read as the reverse complement.
TACTGCAAAATATGAATGTACACACACACACACACACACACACACACACACACACACACACACACAATTAGATAAATAGATAGATACATACAGAGCGAACTTCAAGATTTAAATACACATTGGTCAAAATATTGGCTTGATATAATGTTTTAATTACATGATGATGCATTAATTGTCTTGAGAATAGAAAAAAATATCACTTGATTCATAGCAATATTGTAGATAGATAGATCCCGAGGGAATTGCAATATTTCAATACACTTTTTGTAAAAATATTGGCTTGATATAATGTATTAATTACAGGATGCATTTATTGTCTTGAGAATGGAAAAAATATCACTTGATTCATAGCCATTATTTAGACTTACCGATAGCATTGTGCAATCTGTGTCCAAAGCACTGGAGGTTGGGCCACGCATTGTCCTTCAGAGCTTTGATCATGTTGCTGCCGCTATCAGTTGTCATGCAAATGAGTCGGTCTTCGGCAAGGTTCCATGAATTTAGGGCATCTCTTAGCCCCTGGGCTATTATTTCACTTGTGTGGTCCTCTGGAAAGTATGCCGTTTGAAGGCAGATGCTTCGCAGAGTCCAATCGTTAGTGATAAAGTGCACAGTAAGACTCATGTATGGTTGCATCGTCCGACTTGACCATAAATCTGTGATGGCAGAATAAAAGGACACCTCTTCCAACTCCTTTGCGATCCGTTGTCTCGTGCTATTATATAGCTGGGGCAAGGCAACGTCTGAGAAAATTTTTCGGCCTGGTAGCACATACTTGGGGTCCAAAACTTTTTGCATATTTATGAAACCTGGCTTTTCCACCGTATACATTGGGACCATATCCTTTGCTATATACATAGCGATCGCATCAGTTATGGCTTTCCAGCGGGCCGAATTCTTTTCATATGGGATGCAGTTGGCAAAGGTTTGTGTGACAGTGGTCTGTATTTTAGTAGCTGTGCGTGTGGTGCTTGTGGTGCCGCGGTCTCCCTCATTCCGCTGCGCGCAACATTTCTCCCATTCGGCGGGATGTTTTTGCCTGAGGTGCTGCAGTAAATTCGTCGTACTGCTGCCTTTGCTAGCAACAGACTTCGAACAGACTTTGCAGCGGGGTGTTGTCTGCTCTTAATCTGACCTCGCGAACGCAAACCAATTCCAAATAACGGATGACACCGTGCCTTTCTTAGGAACATAATCTTCCCGACTCGCTGCCATGTTTGTTTGTGCATCACTTTGGTAAATGCGCGCTCTGTGCGGGGGGAGGGCTGAGCTCATTCCGAACTACGGGAGCTGAGGGAAGCGTTGGCGGATGTTGAAGAGAAAACCGATTTTCATTTAAACAAATCGACGTGAGCTACACACTCGAGTTAATCGATAAAATCGTTTTATCGCCCAGCCCTAATTTATTGATAGATAAATAGCCTCGTCAAGTCTTTATTAATACCAAACTACACGTCGGGAATTAATTCAGGTGATTCGGCTCACACAGTATAGCCTACAAGACCACACAGAACAAGGGAGACAACAAGTCAGACTGGACATACACAAAATACATGACATTAAAGACAGACAGACAGACAATTAAATATGTTCTATTATTTGCCTTGCGGAGCCAGCCAATCCTGTGCGCGTATGCAAATTAGCCATGTGCGCCTAGCACAAGAAAGACGTAATGTTGAGAAGTCATACTAAAAACGGATAGCAAGCGAAAGCCGAACTAGACTATCAATCACATACTTTGGGTCCATTCTAACTTATGGACAGAGGCTAGTCTTTCAGACTTTGCAGGGACTGAATGTTTAAGATGAGTGTGTGCGACTGTGCGTGTGTCATTTTCGGCTTCGGCATACTGCACGGTTATGAAGGCCTTGTGGTTAGTTGTGGTCTTAGTGAAGCAGCCTAGCCTTGGAAATGTATTAGTTGGAGTGATAGTGTATGGGCGTGCGAGAGTGAGAGAGAAAGCACACCCGCCGTGGTGATGTTTGGCTTGTTGTGGGCTGTCTGTCAGTATCCGCCGGGTTCCACGGTGTGCTTTGTGTATGTGTTCAATGTACATCTGTCTGGTCGTATTTGCAGTAAATTGATGGTTAAATAATGTCACACCACGATCGGTTATACTTGCAGGCACTCATTTGCAAGTGCACGGATTGCTGTCCGATAGGCTAAGTTAGCCCATAGCTAGCATTATGCCTTCTTTTTCTAGATCTTCTGACTAAGTTTACCGGTACTTAAGACATAATCGCTGTCACTATATATAAAGAAAACGTTGACTTTCACTCTGTGCTATTCACTGACGGTAAAAATAAATAAAAGTGTCGTTATTGTATGCACTGCTGTTCATTGACTAGCTCCAGCGCTCGTTGCAACTCTCCACTCATTCTCCTCTGACCATGCATTTAATTGGCTTTGACCGCCATCAGTTCTCTGCAATTCCTCATTCGCCCTCTCACGTCTGACAGGTTCGAAATTATACTGCTGTGGGCCATCATACATGTTATTTTTGGTTCTTGCCAACTCTTAGACGCCATAGTTCTAGTACTAGGCTGAGGCTACCTTCCACCACGTCTCCCCAACGTGACGTCATCGCCGAATTGCGTTAGAAAACACCCGTTACTGCCAAAAATGCCAAAAACTGGACTTTAAAGCTATTTTGGAGACATTTTATAAATTATACACATATTTTGAGTGCTCTATGTACCCATTAATCAAAACTTCTGGTTAACCTGCAGGTAGGCCTTTAACAGAGAACTTGCAATAGACTTTGAGGGAGCCCCATTTAAATCAACAACAGTTTACAGTAGTGGCGATGTACCTGTCTGCAGCACCGTCTCAGGGTCAAAGGAGGGCAGCTGGTTCCAATCTGAACCTCTGGACCAAGAAAGAAAAAAAAAAAAAAAAAAAAGAGAGAGCGAGAGCGAGAGAGAGAGAGAGAGAGAGAGAGAGAGAGAGAGAGAGAGCGAGAGCGAGAGCGAGAGAGAGAGAGAGCGAGAGAGTCAACACAGGGAACTTGTCTCTGTCTCTGCCCTGTGGACTGGAGATGAGTAGATAAGATATTAAGTAGGATAGAAAAGTCTAAATCAGAGATACCGCCGAACCCTGAGGGCCTGGGACTGTGACTGTGTGTATCTTTACATAAACACATCATACCGGTCCTTCTCCAGCAGACCGTCGTTGATGACTGACAGCTCATCCAGCAGAGAGGTTGACTCTGTGGTGAACTTCTCAAAAACCTAAACACACACACACACAATCACACACGTTAGTGGTTATAACAGCAAATATTCTTACTTTTCAGACCAGCAGATGAACAGGAGAGGAGAGCAGAAGAGAAGGAGGAGAGAGGTAGGAGAGAGGGCAGGGGAGGAGAGGAGAGAGGAGTAGAGAGCCGAGCAGGAGGAGCGTACCAGTCTCTTATTGAGCCAGTCTATGTGGTCGTACTCCAGACTTCCTCCAAACTCATCGGTCAGCTGACACGGTTCGATGTAGCGGGTCAGCTTATTGGCCGACACCAGGATCACCTGACGAGGAAGAAAGCCAGGGTGTGTAGAGCATCGTGTGAGGGCGGACCCCCACACACAGCCCTACATGGAACAAAGCGCTCCGGCCGCACGCGTCGGGAAACGAAGTGAAGTCATGTTTGAATAGAGGTTGGTCTATTCCAGAATATTGAAAGGTGGTTCCATGGCGTTGGCGCTGGTGAGGAAATCAGCCAGAAAACTGGGAGGAAATTTTTCTCTCCTAAGGCCACGTTCACATCTAGCGTTTTTTGTAATAGGGAAAAGTTGAGCCAACCGTTTTTTCAACAAAAAGAAAAGCTGGCAGCGTTTTTGGCCATAAAAGCGCCGAGAGCGTTTTTTCTATCGCCTAGCAACGAATCCATTCTAGACCCGACGTTACTCGCCTACTACGTATCCAGGCTAGAGCCCATTAGACATGTTGTAGATCACGACATGTTCTGTAATTAGGGGTCCAAGCCAACAGGTTGGAACCCTATTGTTTTTGTAAGGATTTTGCTTTTTATTATACTTCCCGCCTTGAAAGTGGTACCACAGCCCAAACCGTAAATGGTGCGGACACGCCAATTGCATGACTAGATCCAGGTCCGGCACCGCTACTCAGATAACCAAATCCAGACACGCCGGTCACTAGGGCTGTCAAAATTGCTCAAAAATGACATTCGAATATTTGTTTGGAAAAAAATCACGAATTCGAACTATTCGAATATCTGGTTGCCTATTTTACGCAGTTGCCGTCAATATGTCAATAATGCGACAAAACCATGGTTCAAATTAGTGGGATATATATATCCTATATATAGGGCGGCGGCTTCCTGCTGGGCATTTCCTTACTTTAAAACGAGGGACATCGCGAACAGACGGAGGCTCATTCACAAAGCAGTTAGGCGCTTGTACCGCGGGAGTGTTTTTTCACATTCGAATATTATGAGGGACATCGCGAACAGACAGAGGCTCACTCACAAAGCAGATAGGCGCTTGTGTAACCGAGCGTTGGCACTTAGATATTTATATGACAAGAATGACACAAGCGTGGAAGGGAAAATAGTCTCGTTTACTTAGTACCTATCAGAAGTCACCCAGTCACAGCGTGAGAGCTGGAATACCTATATCCAAGTACGGAAACCCCGAGGGGATAAAATACATTCGCTCTTCACAATACTAGTCTGTTACACTTGTACCGCGGGAGTGTTTTTTCACATTCGAATATTATGAGGGACATCGCGAACAGACAGAGGCTCATTCACAAAGCAGATAGAGGCGCTTGTACCGCGGGAGTGTTTTTTCACATTCGAATATTAATTTTCACGTTCGAATTCGCGTTTTTGGATGCATTTCGAACGAATATTCGAACTTCGAATATTCGTTGACAGCCCTACCGGTCACTAGGTGGCGCTATACCAAGGAAAGACGCGTTTGGGGATATAACTCCAAACCGATCCTCCGACAGGCAAAAACGTTATACGCACAGATTCACTGGAGTCTGCTGCGTCTTTTGGCATAGGCCACGCCCATTTGCGTCTATAACACACACACGAAAATAAATCGTTAAAAACTACTTTGACTCGACCGTCGATGACGAAACGGTAGCGTTTTGAATATATGTTTCGCGTTGCAAATCAGTAAAAACTATTTTGATCCAACCGTCGACGACTAAACGGTAGCGGAAAATGCGTTTGGGGCCGAAACTCCCACACCGAACCTCTCACAGTCAAAACCTTTATATCCACAGGTTGTTCACGGTAGTGTTTTGAATACTTGCTTCGCGTTGTGCCGGCGAAATGCACATTTCTTGTCGCGTTGTGCCGGCGAAATGCACATTGCTTGGACCCCTGCATAACTGCTTGCAGTTCTAGTTAAAACTATTAATCGCTCCACCGGCACTTTCCCGAGTGATTTGTCTGCCATTGTTTCTTGTTTTGACAGTTGAGAGTTTCCTTCGTGACGAAGTGTCAATGTTCCGCTTGTGATTGGTCAGTTGCCCAAAAGACGCCTGACGTCGGCCGCTTTCTTCCTGAAAGTTGAAATTTTTTCAACGCTCCGTATGGCAAAAAAAAACGCTGGGAGAGGCGTTTAAAAAAGCGGCCGTGACTTTTTCCAGAAACGCTCTGCTCCATAGGAATATATTGTAAAACTAGAACTGCAAGCAGTTATGCAGGGGTCCAAGATATGTGCATTTCGCCTGCACAACGCGAAGCAAGTATTCAAAACGCTACAGTGAACCTGTGGATATAAAGGTTTTTACTGTGGGAGGTTCGGTGTGGGAGATATACCCTCAAACGCGTTTTCAGAACATTCCTTTTGCCAATTAGGAGATATACAATTTCCTCGTTTATGGCGCCGCCTTTTGGCGTAATTTTCCAAAGAGAATTTTCCTTGTGGCGAAAGATTCCGAATTTTTTATCGAACGCCATTAAGGGTAGCACCAACATGTGTGTAAAATTTGGACTCGATCCGATGTCTAATTTTGGATTTTTCGGGATTTCTTATTTCCCACGTGTAACGTAGCCAATAAACAAATATTGAAAACGCTACCGTGTCGGCGTCGACGGTCGGATCCAAAAAGTTTTCATATTTCATTTTTCGTGTGCGTCTGAGGATGTTGTGCGCAAAATTTGGTGTTGATTGGGCAGGAAATGTGGGAGGAGTAGCGAAAAGGCAGTTTAGCGGTTTTCGCGATTTTGCGAAACAAAATTATAGACGCAAATGGGCGTGGCCTATACCAGAAGATGCAGCAGACTCCAGTGAATCTGTGGGTATAACGTTTTTGACTGTCGGAGGTTCGGTTTGGAGTTATAGCCCCAAAGGCGTCTTTCCTTGGTATAGCGCCACCTAGTGGCCGGCATGTCTGGATTTGGTCGTCTGCGTAGTACTCACGGACCTGGATCTAGTCATGCAATTCGCGTGTCGGCACCATTTACGGTTTGGGCTGTGGTACCACTTCTACGGAAGGAAGTATAAGAATAATAATCCTTACAAAAACAATAGGGATCCAACCTGTTGGCTTGGACCCCTAATAAGAAAAATCCTTACAAAAACAATAGGGTTCCAACCTGTTGGCTTGGACCCCTAATAATCCTTACAAAAACAATAGGGATCCAACCTGTTGGCTTGGACCCCTAAAAATCCTTACAAAAACAATAGGGTTCCAACCTGTTGGCTTGGACCCCTAAAAATCCTTACAAAAACAATAGGGATCCAACCTGTTGGCTTGGACCCCTAAAAACACTACAAAAACAATAGGGATCCAACCTGTTGGCTTGGACCCCTAACAAGCGCTGGCAGATTAAAAAAAACGCTAGATGTGAACGCGGCCTAATGTGTGTGATTCTTCTGGATCTTTGTGGCAGTTGGCAAACCGCTTCATGGTGCATTACAGTCCTCTAAATGCACGAAGAGGGACTGGGTGGACGCCAGACCACCACAGACCCTCACTGGGAGTATGGAGGGACCACCTGCATGACCGGGAAAGCAGCTGCCCTCCAATGCAGAACCCAGAAAGTCTCCACCACGGTCCCCGGGCATTAGCTTGATTAATAGCAATGGCAACCTTACCCTATCAGAATCATACACCACCTCTCTTTGAAGATGCCTTTATGTCATCCCCACATCATGCTCCATTAATCCAACACTTCACTGTAGGGTCTACAATCACTTCTTTTCATCGGTGTGTGTGTGCTCACCTCGAAGCCCAGGCGATCCTTCTCCTTCCAGAAGCAGAAGTGTGTGACCTTTTTGTCCCAGAATTCATCTGGTTTCACCACACAAACCAGCGACACCTCGGCTGGAATAACGTTCTACGAAACACACGGTTACATCTTTACACATGCCTTGTACACCTCTACCTTAGTAAGTGAGTGAGTGAGTGTTTGGGTGTGTGTGTGAGTGAGTGTTTGGGTGTGTGAGTCAGTGAGTGAGTGTTTTGGTGTATGAGTGAGTTATTGATTGTTTGAGAGTGTGTGTGTGTGTTATTGATTGTTTGAGTGTGTTTGTTATTGTGTGTGTGTGTGTGTGTGTGTTATTGTGTGTGTGTGTGTGTTATTGTGTGTGTTATTGTGTGTGTGTGTGTGTTATTGTGTGTGTGTGTTATTGTGTGTGTGTGTGTGTGTGTCTGTGTGTGTGTGTGTGTGTCTGTGCGCGAGCGGGTGAGTGTACCTGCAGCATCAGCACCACCGTCTTGACGATGTTCCACTGAGACTTGCGTCCGTCCACGATGACAGTGAAGCCCCGGGCCTTACAGCGTTCGCTAGGAACAAGCGCCCTCGGTTAGTCTGAGTCTGTACCCTACATACGTAAAATATACCTAGTTTACACTTTATTCTCAGAGTACCCTACATACCTAAAGTATACCTACCATTCGCTTTATTTTCAGAGTACCCTACATACGTAAACTATACCTAGTATACACTTTATTCTCAGCGTACCCTGCATATATAGAGTATATACTTTATTCTCAGAGTACCCAACATACGTAAAGTATACCTAGGAAACAGTTTAGTCTCAGAGTACCCTAAATACGTAAAGTATATCAATACAAGAAGAGTTGTATACATCATACAGTTATTTATAGTAGATGTGAAGTATATGGTATAGTAATACCTAGTGCTAGTGCTGTATAGTACACAATTTATAAACATATAGTATAGGGGTGTGCCAAAAAATCGATTAATATAAGAATCGCGATTCTCGTTTACTACGATTCAGAATCGATATAAAATGGCCCAAAATCGATTTAATTTCATAACTTTTTTTTTTTTCATAACTTGTTTTTTTTAAAGCTAGAGACATATTAATGTTTTGTGCAACAGTTGTGTTCCACATGATATTTTTGGTACTGAAAGATTCCTGTGAAATGAAAATGCATCTTGTTCAACTTATTTTATAGCTAGCTTCTAAAGCCCAGTTTAGACCAAAGATTCACCTTGCAACGGCTTGCAACGAGACGGTTTTAGAACGTTGCAGGGGCGGTGTGAACGGGTCGTTGCAAGGAGTTGCAAGGAGTCGCCAGAGATTGAACATGTCAAATCGCAAGGTCCAGTTTTAGAACGCAGCGATTTAAAGGCCCACTATGCAACTTCGGGAATTTCTTCGCTGTTTTCTTGGTTTTGGCACGCACATTTCTCTACACAGTGCCTCCTACAGCTTCGTAGTAGATATTTTACAACACTGTCGTAACAACTCGTTGACGACCCTTCCCCATGCACTTCTACGCGAGCCATGTGCATTTGTTTTCAAAGAAGCCGGCGAATGCGTGGAGCCATGTCCGAAGTAAATGTTCATAAAGTGTAGGCAAGGTTATACATTTTTAAAATGGTGTATTTGTATTGCAATAAACATAAAGCCATCCTTTTTATAGTTGACGGGGAGAATTTATATCCTAGATTATAATTGTTTTATCTTAGGTTGAACAGAACAATCAGTGTGAGAGTGTTGGCCAACATAATAATCTAAATAAACAAGAACCTGGATTCGGGGATTCAGTCTGTATCTGGGGGACGAGACATACGAACAGCAAAACACCAATGGAAACAAAGGTGTTTATATGGCTGCAACCAAGCAAGCTAGAAACATACAGGGCTCACAACAAAACGGTCGAGAAAACAATTTTTACAGGGCTCACAACAAAATGGTTGAGCAAACACATTTGTACAGAGACTATCAACTATCAAGTCTTCTTTTTCTTTCAGTTCACGCTATTCCTGAAAAGCTTGCCCAACGTTTACTCGTGTCTGGCCTCTCTGTCGGTCAGTCTCCCTTTTCTCTTCTTCTGTTCCTCCGACATTGGGTTTCTCTGTCTCTTTTTAGTCGGCTGATCTATGATGAATGTAACAATCCCTTAGTTACTTGTGTTTATATCGAGCCGGTTCCGTGTTTGGGGGTCTGTGCCGCAAAGCAATTTGTTACTTCGCGAGACCCGAGACTCCCGCGAGAGTGGGAGTTGCGAGTTGCAAGCCGTTGCAAGGTGAATCTTTGGTCTGAACTGGGCTTTTAGAGTAGCAGTTGTGGTCCACACACAGTGGAAAAGGAACATTCCTTAGAATTTAAAAGGCAGCATGTTTAACTGCTCTATTTTTTTTATAGAGACTTTTATTTTTGTTACTTAAGCAATATGTGATATTGCTTTTATGCAACAGTTGCAACAATTCCATCTAAGCATGGATAAATGTTTGAAACTTAATAAATGTGAAAAAGACACTTTAGGGTCTCCATTTTTCATTCTGTCTTGCAAAGCAGACTGGAACAGACCATGAGGATCCTTTGTACACCTATAGATTGAAGCAGAAATAATTATGAATCAAATCGTTTTGAATCGAATCGTAGCTCCAAAAATCGGAATCGAATCGTGAGATAGTAAAAGATTCCCACCCCTAATATAGTACTACCTCGGTATACTGAGCAGGTAGAGTAGTGCTGTATAGTACAAACGTTACATATATATTTATATAATAACAATAATAATAATTCATTATATTTATATAGAGCTTTTCAGTGACCCAAAGATGCTTACAGTGAAGGGGGGACCTAACTCATCACCACCATACATAGTACTACCTCTGTATATTGAGCAGGTAGAGTAGTGCTGCATAGTACAAGCGTTATATATATCGTACTACCTAGGTATACTGAGCAGGTAGTGTAGAGTAGTACTCAGCTCCTCCAAGTTGGTCTGGTCTGAACACAGCGGGATGGTCAGTATGAGACCACTTCTTCTGTCCTTACCTCCTACACACACACACACACACACACACACACACACACACACACACACACACACACACACACACACACACACACACACACACACACACACACACACACACACACACACACACACACACACACACACACACACACACACACACTGGATTCACTCATAAATTCAGGGGCTTTTGGGAGGTTGGAGCGCCCCGCACACTTAACATCACACACACACCAACACAGTGCTGCCATCGGGACTTCTTGTTTGTGCAACCACACCGATTTAGATTTGGGCCTTGGCCCCATCCAACTCTACCTCACCCCAAACCCCCAACAGATAGCAGGGGGAGGGAGAGGAGGAGGGGTCATGGTGGGAGGGCGGGGGAAGGGTGAGTGGGGGGAGAGCACGGGGAGGGAAGGGAGAGGGCGAATGGGGGGAGAGCAGTGGGAGGGAGGGTGAGGGCGAGTGGGGGAGACTGACCTGAAAGGAAGGCCAGTTTCTTCTTGAGGATTGGCATGATGTTGTTGGCATCCATGGTGACACAGGACATCTGAGAGAGACAGAGAGACATGGAGTTCAAAAGTGCTCAACATCCACCGTGAAGAGGGCACATAGTGGTTGGCTTCAACATTGGTACCCCGGCATCCTTGAACATCCTTCCTTAAACAGTTTAATCCCTGCAGGACTCCAACAAGACAACCCAAACACATACCCAGGGTGACGTAGACAGGGTATATGCAGGAATCATAGAGATTAATCTACTACCTTTTACTACCTTTTTTTACTAATATTTTTTACTACCAACACGACATCAAGCAGCAGGGCGGGGGGTATGCAAAGCACCACTTACTACTTACTATAAGGTATAAATGTGACACTGCCGCGATCCCTATAGTCCTAGTGCTGCTGCTGCTAGCACCACAAAACAACGACATAGAGAGTAGAGGTCTGCACTCCCGCGACGCAAAATAGTGCGGCGCGGGACAAAAAATTAAAGCTCATTGCGGGTGCGGGCAGGATGATAGAGGTGAATTCGCGGGTGCGGGCGGGCGGGCGGGATGATACACTGCTCTACCGCAAATTAAATATGAGTGTAAAGTAAAATATACAAAGTATCATGAAGCCCTCATCAATAAACAAAACCTACTTTAATTTTTCATTTAGACGTGCTGGTACCGACCTGCAGTTTTTTTATTTTTTTAATATGCGAGTGTTTCGTCTTTCAGTTACTGAGGCATATTTAATGTTTTGTATGGTTCAAAACATGCAGGCTTACCAATAAATATGTTACCAATACATACTGGTAGCCTAACTGTGCTTTAACACCAAAAGCGAATTGCGCTGCAAAGACGCTGTGGTCGCTTATAAAGTATTGCTGCGAATATTTCTATTCGCTTCTGTCGCTCATGACGTACAATTCAATTTTGCAGACTCATTTAAAAGGAGCCGTATGCTTTTAGCACAGACAGCTATATCAAAGAATGAACTACCATACACTTTGGCCATATTGCAGAGACGGTTCTGCTTGTTGGATAAAGTGCTTCGACATTAAGTAGGACAGTGATTCCCCTCCAATATATATATATATATATATACACTGTATATATATTTTAAAAAAAAAACTCCTAAAATGTAATTACAACCGAAAACAAAAAAAACGTTGCGTGCTGTAGTAAGCTAGTTAAAACATGTTTAATTGATCTGCAAATCATGATCTGCACTCATTCGTCAAATAAATTGACATTGGTGCACATGGCTAATTTGCATATACGTGCACAGGACTGCCTGGCTCCGCAAGGCAAATAATGGAACATATTTATCTATCTATCTAGGATTATCTGTCTATCTATCTATCAACGCGTGTCTAGTTTTAATGTGATGTATTTTGTGTATGTCCAGTCGGTCTCCCTTGTTCGGTGTGGTCTTGTGCTTCTGTCCTGTGTGAGCCGAATCACCTAAATGAATTCCCGACGATTTGTGTCGTTTGGTATTAATAAAGACTTGACTAGGCTATCTATCTAGACCAGGGATGCCAGGGTGAAATTGGTAAGGGTCCAGATTTTTTTCAAGAGACCTCAGGGGGCCGGATTACACTTTCGGACTGAAAAGGCCAAACACTGCCTCAACACAGGGATAGGTAGGCTATTTTAAATTATGCTTGAAGGCCTAGGGCCTAAAAAAAAAAAATAGTTTGGTTCCGGTTTCCGACCGACCCTGTCAATATATGTGCGACCCAAATTATTTTATGAGCTTTATATACATTTTTTTTAAAAAAATCTCATTTTTAAATGAAAACAACCTACCTATCATTCGCTGCCGGTGGAAAAAATAAAATAAAAAAATAAAATAAATTCCCTACCTACCCATGACCTCAACTGACAACCAACAGGAACCAAACTTTTTTTTTTTTTAGGCCTAGACATCAAAAATAAATTGCATTGGCCACAAAATAGCCTCACAATGAGGCCTACAATTACATAGCCTAAAGCAGGAGACAGCTCCCCTCTAACTGTGTGTTCACACCAAACGCGAACATTTTCGCCTGTTCGCGTTGTCGCCAAAGTTTTGTCGCGCTACACATCATAATCTGTCGCTGTGCAAGTTTTGTCGCGCCACAACAAGATAACCACCATTGCATGTCTTTACCTTTTGTGGAAGAGGGAGAGACGTCGGAGGACCCGACGCAGTACATTCATAATATTGTAATGACCACACAAGAGGTAGTGAATGAAGTATTGAATAGACAGAGATTTATTAGATAGGCCTACCTAATAAACCGTTGGAACACACAAGACCGGAAACATAGCAACGCCGGTAAACAAACCCCGAGAAGCCCAATCCCTATGAGAGCTCCCCGCGCTACGGCCATCAGGAGGCGCACAGAGCTTTTGGCCGTGATATTATATATACAATTATAGTATATTATATACTATTATATATACAGCTCCGGGAGTCGCAAACGGCAACATTCACTTTCTCCTCCATGCTGCAGTTCACCCCGGACTGCACTGCACTGAGTTTGACGGTTGAACGCTGATTGGCTGTTACGTTACACATGTGACTCAGTGGCCATGCTGTTGAACGCTGATTGGCTGTCATCACGCGAAATTCGCAACAAAGTTCAAATATTTGAACTCGAGCAAATTTTTCGCGCGACAAATTCTCGTGAACGCGCTCGCCTGTGCACGGCAAAAGTGTGGCGCGACAAATCAAAACTTGTCGCCCGTTTTCTCTCGCGAAAAATTCGCCCAAAACACGTCTATACGTTCACTTTGTATGGGATCCTGTCACCCCGTCGCGTTTGGTGTGAAGACACAGTAAGAACTTAACATTTTCCTATCCATGCAAGTAGCCTACATTTATAAATGAGAAATGCAACAAAATAGACTAGGTGCCAACAAAACACATTTCCTATTAATAACACAAGTGTAAACTGTTAATTACTTTTATTTTATTTATTGAAGGCTTGCACAGGTGAACTAGGCGATCGCCTAGGGCGGCAAATGCGTTGGGGGCGGCAAAAGTGTTGGGGGCGCCCCCTGGTGGCGGCCTTAATTGATTAATACATTTTAATGAAACAAGCGTGTTTTCTAAACACGTTTCGAAATGGAATGGAGAATGGGGGATGAACAGTTATTGAATCGTAACAGACCAGCAGCAGTAAGAGACCAACTGACGGATTCCAAAAAAAACAAAACAAAAACAAAAAAAAAAATATATATATATATATATATACACACACACACACACACATACATATATTCTCCCCTTATCACCCGCGGGCCGGATGTGACATACAGTCGGGCCGTGTCCGGCCCGCGGGCCGTAACCCTGGCATCCCTGATCTAGACTATTTAAATGGTCTAGATAGATAGCTAAATGGTCATTCGTCAGCTGTCTATCCTCTATTAAACTGCATTGAAGTGACAGGTTTGTTTTGTGCATTATTCATTTGCATTATCATGCGTGCATTATTCCTTTGCACAACGTATTATTCCTTTGCACAACATATATGTATTTTCGATATTTGAAAACGATATTGTCCCATTCAGAGCAAGGAAGATTAGTATACTAGGATCTCGGTTAGCAGGCATGCATCGCGCCTATTTTACAATAATCAAACGTTTCATTAACTCACACACCAGACCAACCAACCACGCGTGACACCTCCACCCAGGCCAGAGCCTTTTTGTTGCGATCTCTGAAATGAAAAGGGCTCGGATCGTACAACACCGGGTGCCCAGCTACAGCCGCGATACATTTTTCAGTCGACATTTTGTACTGTCAGTAGGAACCAAAAAAGTAGGTAGGAACCAAAGTGCCAGTGTTCGCTGTTCCCTGGGATCCACGCAAGCAAAGAGCGTCTACATTCCGATTGGCTGTCAGTGTTATGCCGCTGAAACGCAGCATAGTAATTTGCATCAAGTTCAGCGACTACTTTGGTCGCTTTGGTCACTCACCTTTTGGTGCTGGTAGTGTTTGACGCTTGTGTGGCTCTTGCCCATAGAAAGTGAATGACTTCCGGTGAATATAATATATAATATAATATCATAGATGCGGGCGGGAGCGGGACTAAAAATTACAATTCTTTGCAGGAGCGGGTGGGAGCGGCACTGTACAAGGTGGGAGCGGGACTGAATATTGTGTCCCGCGCAGACCTCTAATAGAGAGCTGCTCCCCCTTCGCACGAAGCCGCTGCTGGTGAATAATCGAAGCATTGTGTGATTTAATCGCTTTAATGCCGTTCTATGTCACATTGATCGTTTTTTTGCCCAACGAGCAAAAGGCTTCTCGTCTTTCCCATCACGGGTTTCAGCCAGTCTTTAAATGTCTGAGGGGAAAAGTCGGAAAATGTTGCTGGTGTTACACTGAATTCTGCGACCCACCGAAAAGTGACCCCAGGTGGCGTTGTTGCACATTTTCTGCAACATGCACCTGTGCATTATAACAAAAACATTAAAACATAAGATCTCCGGTGGGTCTTTCTTTTCTTGATACTAACATTAATTCTAAACAGCATTTTACACAGTAGCCTATAATATGAAAGGCTCAAAGGCAAATCAGCTTAATTTAACCATGACTGTAGCTTTTTATGGGTAAAGAAGCAACGGTGAAGGACCGTACTAAACGCCCTATCCAATGTATGGGTCTGTAAAATGCTAATCAAATCAATCAAATGTATTTATTAAGCACCTTTAATAAAAAGGTAAATGGTTGGGGGGAGATCTTATGTATGTTTTTGTCATGCCTGTCTACGCTTCAAACTCACAAAAAAAAAAAGCGCCCCCTGGGGTCACACTTTTCGGTGGGTCGCAGAATTCAGTGTAACGCCGGCGTCGCTATAGCAACCAGCGACGCCAACTCTAACAGCTACTCAGTTCAGGTCCTGTTAGCACCGTATACTGTATTTTTTAGGCTAGATGAAGTTAAAACATGCAAACAGAAATATTAATCGAAAAATGGAAACTCATATTATATTGAGCTGGCTGTGAAAAAATGTACTACCAGGTCAAATTACGTTTGTTACCTTTTACTACCTTTCAAGGGCCTTAATTTTTAATTTTAACTTTTTACTACCTTTTCCTTCCGCCCGGCAAATTCACTGTCTTGCCAGTGTAAAACCGAGGGGGTATAATCCCCCGTCGTCACAGAGCCAGATTTCTTGGTTCACTGGAGAAGGCGGGGCTACGCATGGAGACATTGTTTTTTTGTTTTGTTTTGTCTTGTTTTTGTTTTATTTATTTCTTATTGCTTATGTTTATTTATTTTTACACAATGTCTTGTTTTTTAAAAAATGTATGATGACTATATGCTCTGTAAGGTGACCTTGGGTGTCTTGAAAGGCGTCTCTAAATTAAATGTATTATGGAGAGTAGACCTCTTAAGAATAATTTGCCTTTTGCATTGTTTACGATTCAAGAGACTCGAATGCTAGAATGATTATACATTTGAGTGTAGGCTACAAACACGATTAACTATTTACATGTGCAAAAACACCAACTTATTCTTTATTTTGCTGACCACTTGTTTTTTATCCTGACAAAAGCCTCGTAAGGACAGTTCCACTGTGTCTTTCTCAGAGATCGCACCATCTTTCCTGGTCTTTTTTATATGCGCCTGCATAACCTTCTCTCACATGTTTAGCAGCTCATGGATTTCACTGTCTCTCCAAAGAGAACTACTCATGTTGATATTGCTGCATTGTCTCTGTTGTAGAGACAACCCAGCAACACCTTTACTCAAGATCCGCCCCTGGAACCGCGGAGCCGTCTAATCGCATCTACATCAGAATGAAACCGCCAATGTGTCTAGGGTCCGGGAGGGTAAATTTGGGTGCTAGCTCAAGCCAGCAATTTACTCCGGGCATTGTGAACGCGCGGAAAAGGCGTGCATAAGACGGGCATATTTGGCAGTGTAAAAATGTTTAGAGTCTGCACAGAGAAGGACAAGGTCACAGAGCTGCACATTACTATTACAACTGCACAGACACTAGGATTCCTCTGTCCAACAGACTGAAGCCAGCGTGTGATGGAGGCCCTGTACATAGACTGTAGATACATACTGTATATTCAAACAGAACATACTGTGTACCGTCAAACACATACACACATATGTAACATTTCTTGCATTGTATAAATAGTTCTCACTTATTTTTTACAGGATAAGCACAATTTATCATTGTATTTTTAAGATACTTCTACACAAATATATCTGATTGAAGAGTTAAAATGTTACCCAATTCTGTTCAGACCTTCTTGACCGACATTTTGTCATTATTTCACAGTTGCTCTGGTGATATAAACATACGTTTCTGATGCCAATAAAGCCCTTTAAATGGAATTAATTAGAGAGCAAGATACCCACACACAAGCAGAAGAAAACAAATGGCTAATATTAATATTTAGATATGATATATTTCTAGTTAATAGATATATATTTGGCAACTGTTGTTTTATCAGTTTATATGTATTCCTCTTGACAAGAACTTAACTCTCAGACCGAAATCAAACTCCATGACTGCTGGATTCAAACATTAAACAAACAGAACAAATGAACCACAGAGGTTAGACGGCAGCCATATTAGAGGAAACATGTTGCTGGGGTTAGACTGCGGCCACGTAAGAGGAAACATGTTAAGATGCTGAGGTTAGGTTAGACTGCTGCCACGTTAGAAGAAACATGTTAAGATACTGAGGTTAGGTTACTACTGCCACGTTTGAAGAAACATGTTAAGATGCCACGTTAGAGGAAACATGTTAAGTTGCTGAGTTTAGATTAGACTGCTGCCACGTTAAAATAAACATGTTAAGATGCCGAGGTTAGACTGCGGCCACGTTAGAGGAAATATGTTAAGATGCTGTAGTTAGACTGCGGCTACGTTAGAGGAAACATGTTAAGATGCTGAGGTTAGACTGGGGCCACATTAAACATGTAAAGATAGTGAGGTTAGACTGGGGCCACGTAAAACATATTAAGATGCAGAGGTAGACACTCTGCGGCGGGAGGGAGGCTGCAGCCGGCACAGAAACACAATACTCTACATTTAAAACACACACACACACACACACACACACACACACACACACACACACACACACACACACACACACACACACACACACACACACACACACACACACACACACACACACACACACACACACACACACACACACACACACACACACACACACACACACACACACACAGCTTTTGGGGCCTGCTGGTACTTGCCTTTATCAAATGTAGAAGATCCGCAACATTACTGTCGAGATTTATCCAGACCTACTCCTCCTTTCTCCTCGTCTCCTCCTTTCTACGGCAGCCCAACTCCGCCTCGGTCCTAGACTCTCGATGTTGTGCAGACTCGAGAATCAACACCAGGTTCTCCTAAGCAGTGAAACGCAACGATATGTGAGGCGGAGAACCGAGAAGCAGCGCTGAGACCAAGTGTTGCCAGATTGTGACATATTTCCCGCCCATTCTGGCAACCCTGGCTCCAGCGCGCCCAAGACAGGGTTGCCAGATTGGTTGGGAAATCTGTTCCAATCTGGCAACACTGCCGAGGAGAAGCGCAGAGAGAAGCGCTGCATACGGGGCGGTTCCGTTGGAGCCTCGCCTCTCAACGCGTCACACCCATGGGGCGTTCAGGAACCTCGGGATCTTTCGATGTTTGTTAAATAAATTGATGTATTAATAAATCACGCTAAGATTTTAATATTCATTGATTAGGGGTCCAAGCCAACAGGTTGGATCCCTATTGTTTTTGTAAGGATTATTGGGTGTCAAGCAACTATGTTGCGAGACAACCAATTGTTATTGTACAAATTCCTATTATTGGGTGTCAAGCAACTATGTTGCGAGACAACCTATTGTTTTCGTACGAATTCCTATTATTGGGTGTCAAGCAACAAAGTTGCGAGACAACCTATTGTTTTTGTATGAATTGGGTGTCAAGCAACTTTGTTGCGAGACAACCTATTGTTTTTGTATGAATTGGGTGTCAAGCAACTATGTTGCGAGACAACCTATTGTTATTGTACGAATTCTTATTATTATTGGGTGTCAAGCAACTACGTTGCGAGACAACCTATTGTTTTTGTACGAGTTCTTATTGGGTGTCAAGCAACTACGTTGCGAGACAACCTATTGTTTTTGTATGAGTTCTTATTGGGTGTCAAGCAACTACGTTGCGAGACAACCTATTGTTATTGTATTTGGGTGTCAAGCAACTATGTTGCGAGACAACCTATTGTTATTGTACGAATTCTTATTGGGTGTCAAGCAACTATGTTGCGAGGCAACCTATTGTTATTGTATGAATTCTTATTGGGTGTCAAGCAACTATGTTGCGAGACAACCTATTGTTATTGTACGAATTCTTATTGGGTGTCAAGCAACTATGTTGCGAGACAACCTATTGTTATTGTACGAATTCTTATTATTGGGTGTCAAGCAACTATGTTGCGAGACAACCTATTGTTATTGTACGAATTCTTATTATTGGGTGTCAAGCAACTATGTTGCGAGACAACCTATTGTTTTCGTACGAATTCCTATTATTGGGTGTCAAGCAACTATGTTGCGAGACAACCTATTGTTTTCGTACGAATTCCTATTATTATTATTGGGTGTCAAGCAACTATGTTGCGAGACAACCTATTGTTATTGTACGAATTCTTATTATTATTATTATTATTGGGTGTCAAGCAACTTTGTTGCGAGACAACCTATTGTTATTGTACGAATTCTTATTATTATTATTATTATTGGGTGTCAAGCAACTATGTTGCGAGACAACCTATTGTTATTGTACGAATTCTTATTATTATTATTGGGTGTCAAGCAACTATGTTGCGAGACAACCTATTGTTATTGTACGAATTCTTATTATTGGGTGTCAAGCAACTATGTTGCGAGACAACCTATTGTTATTGTACGAATTCTTATTATTATTATTGGGTGTCAAGCAACTATGTTGCGAGACAACCTATTGTTATTGTACGAATTCTTATTATTATTGGGTGTCAAGCAACTATGTTGCGAGACAACCTATTGTTATTGTACGAATTCTTATTGGGTGTCAAGCAACTATGTTGCGAGACAACCTATTGTTATTGTACGAATTCTTATTATTGGGTGTCAAGCAACTATGTTGCGAGACAACCTATTGTTATTGTACGAATTCTTATTATTATTATTATTATTATGCTGCCATTGGAGTCAATGGCAGCCCATAGAACCGCTTGGCGAAAAGTTGTGAAATTTGGCACACTTGTTCAGGACTGCCCCATTAGCCCATTAAGCCAATCTAAGGTCGCTAGCCCAACAGCTCTAGCGCCACCAACAGGTCAAAGTTGGGCATGCATTCATGTTCATAACTTTTGACCTATTCGACCAATTTTCACAAACCAGGTATCATTGGATTCCTTGAACCAAGCCCAGTTCAACACACCCTATGACGTCATTGTGCCATGACGTATATTTCCGCCATCTTGGTTTATGTCAAAAACCTTCAAAATGCTACTTCTATCACAAATCTTGTCCAATCATCTCGAATCTTGGCACACATGATCTTCTGGCCATGCTTGATAAAAAACATCGAATAGATTTGTCAAATTCAAAACCGTTTGTCCGCTAAAGCCAATCAAATTTAACCGCCAAGTTGCCAAACCGGAAGTAAGCCCATATCTCAGAAGCCCTTTGACCTATCATAACCAACCTTGGTAGAGAGACCCATGACCGCATCACGGTGACACTGAATGAATTTGGTGACCCTTGACCTCTAGGTGGCGCTGTTATTAATGTCGATGTGTTTTGACTCCTCTCTCTTCACATGAGTACATTTAAAACTTATTTTCAATGTCTGGTGATACCATCAGACCTCCCCATATAGCTCATATATTACGTCTTGCAGAAATATCCGCGACAGCCAATGATATTCGAGCGCGAAGCCGGAAAACCGGAAACACGCCAATATCTCTGCAGCCCTTTAACACATCATAACCAAACTTGATACATTGACCCATAACATAATCATGGGGACAATCAAAGAATTTGGTGACCATTGACCGCTAGGGGGCGCTATAATTAATGAAGACGTGTTTTAACTCCTCTCCCTTCACATGAGTACATTTCAAACTTATTTTCAATGTCTGATGATACTGTCAGACCTACTCATATAGCTTATAAATTATTTCTCATTGCAACATCAGAACTTGGCCGCCATGTTGAAAGTTGTCAAAATCAGTTGTAAATTCCCACAGGCCACAAATTATGTCCAATCTTCATGAAACTCTGCATATATGATCTTCAGACCAAGCTGAACTAATGTGTTAAACAGCTTTCTCTAATTCAAAACCGTTTGGCCGTGACAGGCAATCAAACTTGACGGCGCTCATTAATGGGTAGACACTGCACTCGTGTGGCGATAAGCGGTACTTAATGTATAATGCAACAATGACTATATTTACCATTCCGCCCACTTAAAATATAAACTGCAATTCCCACTGGATCAGATGCTTCACGAACCACCTCCAGAAGGGATGCTTGTTTACATGGTGTCTCTTTTAGGGATATTGTTCCGAATACCCCTATGTATTTGTGACATTTGTTCTGTCAGGCAGACTGCATTGCGCCCTTACCTCTAGGTGGGGTCCTTTTTCCCATTTACTCATCCCACCGGCTGTCGGTATTGCCGATTTCCGAGGCGGTCGTCATGTAGCCCCCTGGCCGATTACGTCCATCCGGCAGAATTATCCTACCGAGTCCCTTTATGCTTGACACCCACATTGCTGCTCGCAGCTATATTTATTATTATTATGCTGCCATTGGAGACAATGGCAGCCCATAGAACCGCTTGGCGAAAAGTTGTGAAATTTGGCACACTTGTTCAGGACAGCCCCATTAGCCCATTGAGCCAATCTCAGGTCGCTAGCCCAACAGCTCTAGCGCCACCAACAGGTCAAAGTTGGACATGCATTCATGTTCATAACTTTCGACCCATTCGACCAATATTCACAAACCAGGTATCATTTGATTCCTTGAACCAAGCCCAGTTCAACAAACCCTATGACGTCATTGCGCCATGACGTATATTTCCGCCATCTTGGTTTATGTCAAAAACCATCAAAATGCTACTTCTATCACAAATCTTGTCCAATCATCTCGAAACTTGGCACACATGATCTTCTGGCCATCCTTGATGAAAAACATCGAATAGATTTGTCAAATTCAAAACTCTTTGCCCGCTTAAGCCAATCAAATTTGGCGGCGAAGCCGCTAAACAGGAAGTGAGCCGATTTCTCAGCATCCCTTAGAAATATCATAACCAGACTTGGTATATAGACCCATGGCCTCATAAAGGTGACACTGATTGAATGTGGTGACCTTTGACCTCTAGGTGGCGCTGTTATTAATGTCGAAGTGTTTTGACTCCTCTCTCTTCACATGAGTACATTTCAAACTTATTTTCAATGTCTGGTGATACTAACAGACCTCCCTGTGTGGCTAGCATATTATTTATTGCAGAAATATCCGTGACAGCCAATGATATTCGACCGCGAAGCCGCCCAACTGGAAACACGCCAATATCTCAGCAGCCCTTTGACATATCATAACCAAACTTGATACATGACCCATAACATCATCATGGGACACTCAATGAATTTGGTGACCATTGACCTCTAGGGGGTGCTATAATTAATGAAGACGTGTTTTAACTCCTCTCTCTTCACATGAGTACATTTCAAACTTATTTTCAATGTCTGATGATACTGTCAGACCTACTCATATAGCTTATAAATTATTTCTCATTGCAACATCAGAACTTGGCCGCCATGTTGAAAGTTGTCAAAATCAGTTGTATATTTCCACAGGCCACAAATTATGTCCAATCTTCATGAAACTCTGCATATATGATTTTCAGACCAAGCTGAACTAATGTGTTAAACAGCTTTCTCAAATTCAAAACCGTTTGGCCGTGACAGGCAATCAAACTTGACGGCGCTCATTAATGGGTAGACACTGCACTCGTGTGGCGATAAGCGGTACTTAATGTATAATGCAACAATGACTATATTACCATTCCGCCCACCTACAATATAAACTGCAATTCCCACTGGATAGATGCTTCACGAACCACCTCCAGAACGGATGCTTGTTTACATTGTGTCTCTTTTAGGGATATTGTTCCGAATACCCCTATGTATTTGTGACATTTGTTCTGTCAGGCAGACTGCATTGCGCCCTTACCTCTAGGTGGGGTCCTTTTCCCATTTACTCATCCCACCGGCTGTCGGTATTGCCGATTTCCGAGGCGGTCGTCATGTAGCCCCCTGGCCGATTGCGTCCATCCGGCAGAATTAGCCTACCGAGTCCGATTATGCTTGACACCCACATTGCTGCTCGCAGCTATATTTATTATTATTATTATTATGCTGCCATTGGAGTCAATGGCAGCCCATAGAACCGCTTGGCGAAAAGTTGTGAAATTTGGCACACTTGTTCAGGACTGCCCCATTAGCCCATTAAGCCAATCTCAGGTCGCTAGCCCAACAGCTCTAGCGCCACCAACAGGTCAAAGTTGGGCATGCATTCATGTTCATAACTTTTGACCTATTCGACCAATTTTCACAAACCAGGTATCATTGGATTCCTTGAACCAAGCCCAGTTCAACAAACCCTATGACGTCATTGCGCCATGACGTATATGTCCGCCATCTTGGTTTATGTCAAAAACCTTCAAAATGCTACTCCTATCACAAATCTTGTCCAATCATCTCGAAACTTGGCACACATGATCTTCTGGCCATCCTTGATGAAAAACATCGAATAGATTTGTCAAATTCAAAACCGTTTGCCCGCTAAAGCCAATCAAATTTGGCGGCGAAAGCCGCCAAACAGGAAGTGAGCCGATTTCTCAGCATCCCTTTGACATATCATAACCAGACTTGGTATATAGACCCATGGCCTCATAAAGGTGACACTGATTTAATTTGGTGACCTTTGACCTGTAGGGGGCGCTGTTATTAATGTCCATGTGTTTTGACCTCTTTCCCTTCACATGAGTACATTTACAACTTATTTTCAATGTCTGGTGATACTATCAGACCTCCCCGTATAGCTAGTATATTATAACTTGCACAAATATCCGCGACAGCCAATGATATTCAACCGCGAAGCCGCCAAACTGGAAAAACGCCAATATCTCAGTATCCCTTGGACAAATCATAACCAAACTTGATACCTAGACCCATAACATCATTATGGGGACACTCAATGAATTTGGTGACCATTGACCTCTAGGGGGCGCTATAATTAATGAAGACGTGTTTTAACTCCTCTCTCTTCACATGAGTACATTTCAAACTTATTATCAATGTTTAATGATACTGTCAGACCTCCCCATATATCTTGTAAATTATTTTGTTGATATTGTTCCGAATACCCCTATGTATTTGTGACATTTGTTCTGTCAGGCAGACTGCATTGCCCCCTTACCTCTAGGTGGGGTCCATTTCCCATTTACTCATCCCACCGGCTGTCGGTATTGCCGATTTCCGAGGCGGTCGTCATGTAGCCCCCTGGCCGATTGCGTCCATCCGGCAGAATAAGCCTACCGAGTCCGATTATGCTTGACACCCACATTGCTGCTCGCAGCTATATTTGGGTGTCAAGCAACTATGTTGCGAGACAACCTATTGTTATTGTACGAATTCTTATTATTGGGTGTCAAGCAACTATGTTGCGAGACAACCTATTGTTATTGTACGAATTCTTATTATTATTATTATTATTATGCTGCCATTGGAGTCAATGGCAGCCCATAGAACCGCTTGGCGAAAAGTTGTGAAATTTGGCACACTTGTTCAGGACTGCCCCATTAGCCCATTAAGCCAATCTAAGGTCGCTAGCCCAACAGCTCTAGCGCCACCAACAGGTCAAAGTTGGGCATGCATTCATGTTCATAACTTTTGACCTATTCGACCAATTTTCACAAACCAGGTATCATTGGATTCCTTGAACCAAGCCCAGTTCAACACATCCTATGACGTCATTGCGCCATGACGTATATGTCCGCCATCTTGGTTTATGTCAAAAACCTTCAAAATGCTACTCCTATCACAAATCTTGTCCAATCATCTCGAAACTTGGCACACATGATCTTCTGGCCATCCTTGATGAAAAACATCGAATAGATTTGTCAAATTCAAAACCGTTTGCCCGCTAAAGCCAATCAAATTTGGCGGCGAAGCCGCCAAACAGGAAGTGAGCCGATTTCTCAGCATCCCTTTGACATATCATAACCAGACTTGGTATATAGACCCATGGCCTCATAAAGGTGACACTGATTTAATTTGGTGACCTTTGACCTGTAGGGGGCGCTGTTATTAATGTCCATGTGTTTTGACCTCTTTCCCTTCACATGAGTACATTTACAACTTATTTTCAATGTCTGGTGATACTATCAGACCTCCCCGTATAGCTAGTATATTATAACTTGCACAAATATCCGCGACAGCCAATGATATTCAACCGCGAAGCCGCCAAACTGGAAAAACGCCAATATCTCAGTATCCCTTGGACAAATCATAACCAAACTTGATAACTAGACCCATAACATCATTATGGGGACACTCAATGAATTTGGTGACCATTGACCTCTAGGGGGCGCTATAATTAATGAAGACGTGTTTTAACTCCTCTCTCTTCACATGAGTACATTTCAAACTTATTATCAATGTTTAATGATACTGTCAGACCTCCCCATATATCTTGTAAATTATTTTGTTGATATTGTTCCGAATACCCCTATGTATTTGTGACATTTGTTCTGTCAGGCAGACTGCATTGCTCCCTTACCTCTAGGTGGGGTCCTTTTCCCATTTACTCATCCCACCGGCTGTCGGTATTGCCGATTTCCGAGGCGGTCGTCATGTAGCCCCCTGGCCGATTGCGTCCATCCGGCAGAATAAGCCTACCGAGTCCGATTATGCTTGACACCCACATTGCTGCTCGCAGCTATATTTATTATTATTATTATTATGCTGCCATTGGAGTCAATGGCAGCCCATAGAACCGCTTGGCGAAAAGTTGTGAAATTTGGCACACTTGTTCAGGACTGCCCCATTAGCCCATTAAGCCAATCTAAGGTCGCTAGCCCAACAGCTCTAGCGCCACCAACAGGTCAAAGTTGGGCATGCATTCATGTTCATAACTTTTGACCTATTCGACCAATTTTCACAAACCAGGTATCATTGGATTCCTTGAACCAAGCCCAGTTCAACAAACCCTATGACGTCATTGCGCCATGACGTATATGTCCGCCATCTTGGTTTATGTCAAAAACCTTCAAAATGCTACTCCTATCACAAATCTTGTCCAATCATCTTGAAACTTGGCACACATGATCTTCTGGCCATCCTTGATGAAAAACATCGAATAGATTTGTCAAATTCAAAACCGTTTGCCCGCTAAAGCCAATCAAATTTGGCGGCGAAGCCGCCAAACAGGAAGTGAGCCGATTTCTCAGCATCCCTTTGACATATCATAACCAGACTTGGTATATAGACCCATGGCCTCATAAAGGTGACACTGATTTAATTTGGTGACCTTTGACCTGTAGGGGGCGCTGTTATTAATGTCCATGTGTTTTGACCTCTTTCCCTTCACATGAGTACATTTACAACTTATTTTCAATGTCTGGTGATACTATCAGACCTCCCCGTATAGCTAGTATATTATAACTTGCACAAATATCCGCGACAGCCAATGATATTCAACCGCGAAGCCGCCAAACTGGAAAAACGCCAATATCTCAGTATCCCTTGGACAAATCATAACCAAACTTGATACCTAGACCCATAACATCATTATGGGGACACTCAATGAATTTGGTGACCATTGACCTCGAGGGGGCGCTATAATTAATGAAGACGTGTTTTAACTCCTCTCTCTTCACATGAGTACATTTCAAACTTATTATCAATGTTTAATGATACTGTCAGACCTCCCCATATATCTTGTAAATTATTTGTTATATTGTTCCGAATACCCCTATGTATTTGTGACATTTGTTCTGTCAGGCAGACTGCATTGCCCCCTTACCTCTAGGTGGGGTCCTTTTCCCATTTACTCATCCCACCGGCTGTCGGTATTGCCGATTTCCGAGGCGGTCGTCATGTAGCCCCCTGGCCGATTGCGTCCATCCGGCAGAATAAGCCTACCGAGTCCGATTATGCTTGACACCCACATTGCTGCTCGCAGCTATATTTATTATTATTATTATTATGCTGCCATTGGAGTCAATGGCAGCCCATAGAACCGCTTGGCGAAAAGTTGTGAAATTTGGCACACTTGTTCAGGACTGCCCCATTAGCCCATTAAGCCAATCTAAGGTCGCTAGCCCAACAGCTCTAGCGCCACCAACAGGTCAAAGTTGGGCATGCATTCATGTTCATAACTTTTGACCTATTCGACCAATTTTCACAAACCAGGTATCATTGGATTCCTTGAACCAAGCCCAGTTCAACAAACCCTATGACGTCATTGCGCCATGACGTATATGTCCGCCATCTTGGTTTATGTCAAAAACCTTCAAAATGCTACTCCTATCACAAATCTTGTCCAATCATCTTGAAACTTGGCACACATGATCTTCTGGCCATCCTTGATGAAAAACATCGAATAGATTTGTCAAATTCAAAACCGTTTGCCCGCTAAAGCCAATCAAATTTGGCGGCGAAGCCGCCAAACAGGAAGTGAGCCGATTTCTCAGCATCCCTTTGACATATCATAACCAGACTTGGTATATAGACCCATGGCCTCATAAAGGTGACACTGATTTAATTTGGTGACCTTTGACCTGTAGGGGGCGCTGTTATTAATGTCCATGTGTTTTGACCTCTTTCCCTTCACATGAGTACATTTACAACTTATTTTCAATGTCTGGTGATACTATCAGACCTCCCCGTATAGCTAGTATATTATAACTTGCACAAATATCCGCGACAGCCAATGATATTCAACCGCGAAGCCGCCAAACCGGAAACACGCCAATATCTCAGTATCCCTTGGACAAATCATAACCAAACTTGATACCTAGACCCATAACACCATTATGGGGACACTCAATGAATTTGGTGACCATTGACCTCTAGGGGGCGCTATAATTAATGAAGACGTGTTTTAACTCCTCTCTCTTCACATGAGTACATTTCAAACTTATTATCAATGTTTAATGATACTGTCAGACCTCCCCATATATCTTGTAAATTATTTTGTTGATATTGTTCCGAATACCCCTATGTATTTGTGACATTTGTTCTGTCAGGCAGACTGCATTGCTCCCTTACCTCTAGGTGGGGTCCTTTTCACATTTACTCATCCCACCGGCTGTCGGTATTGCCGATTTCCGAGGCGGTCGTCATGTAGCCCCCTGGCCGATTGCGTCCATCCGGCAGAATAAGCCTACCGAGTCCGATTATGCTTGACACCCACATTGCTGCTCGCAGCTATATTTGGGTGTCAAGCAACTATGTTGCGAGACAACCTATTGTTATTGTACGAATTCTTATTGGGTGTCAAGCAACTATGTTGCGAGACAACCTATTGTTATTGTACGAATTCTTATTGGGTGTCAAGCAACTATGTTGCGAGACAACCTATTGTTTTTGTACGAATTCCTATTATTATTATTATCCTTCAGTGGGAGTCAATGGCAGCCCATAGAACCGCTTGGCGAAAAGTTGTGAAATTTGGCACACTGGTTCAAGACAGCCCCATTAGCCCAGTAACCCAATCTCAGGTTGCTAGCCCCACAGCTCTAGCGCCACCAATAGGTCAAAGTTGGACATGCATTCATGTTCATAACTTTCGACCTATTCGACCAATTTTCACAAACCAGGTATCATTAGATTCCTTGAACCAAGCCCAGTTCAACACACCCTATGACGTCATTGCGCCATGAGGTATATTTCCGCCATCTTGGTTTATGTAAAAAACCATCCAAATGCTACTTCTATCACAAATCTTGTCCAAACATCTCGAAACTTGGCAAACATGATCTCCCGGCCATGGTTGATAAAAAACATCGAATAGATTTTTCAAATTCAAAACCATTTGCCCGCTAAAGTCAATCAAATTTGGCGGCTAAGCCGCCAAACCGGATGTAAGCCCATATCTCAGCAGCCCTTTGACATATCATAACCAACCTTCGTACATAGACCCATGCCCCCATAAAGCTGACACTGAATGAATTTGGTGACCTTTGACCTCTAGGGGGCGCTGTTATTAATGTCGATGTGTTTTGACTCCTCTCTCTTCACATGAGTACATTTGCAACTTATTTTCAATGTCTGGTGATACTATCAGACCTCCCCGTATAGCTAATATATTATTTCTTGCAGATATATCCGCGACAGCAAATGATATTAAACCGCGAAGCCCCCAAACCGGAAACACGCCAATATCTCAGCAGCCCTTTGACATATCATAACTAAACTTGATACATAGACCCATAACATCATCATGGGGACACTTAATGAATTTGGTGACCATTGACCTCTAGGGGGCGCTATAATTAATGAAGGCGTGTTTTAACTCCTCTCTCTTCACATGAGTACATTTCAAACTTATTTTTAATGTCTGAGGATACTG
The DNA here is from genome assembly GCF_026213295.1 of Gadus chalcogrammus. Taxonomy (NCBI): domain Eukaryota; kingdom Metazoa; phylum Chordata; class Actinopteri; order Gadiformes; family Gadidae; genus Gadus; species Gadus chalcogrammus. The sequence goes on along the minus strand of NC_079427.1, from coordinate 26,903,305 downwards.
CCAGACCTCCTTATATAGCTTATGAATTATTTCTCATTGCAACATCAGAACTTGGTCACCATGTTGAAAGTTGTCAAAATCAGTTGTAAATTTCCACAGGCCACATATTATGTCCAATCTTCATGAAACTTGGCATATATTATCTTCAGACCAAGATGAACAAATTTGTTAAACAGCTTTCTCAAATTCAAAACCGTTTGGCCGTGACAGCCAATCAAACTTGACGTTGCCCATTGATGGGTAGACACTGCACTCGTGTGGCGCTCATTAATGGGTGGACACTGCACTCGTGTGGCGACAAGCGGTACTTAATGTATAATGCAACAATGACTATATTCACCATTCCGCCCACCTACAATATAAACTGCAATTCCCACTGGATTAGATGCTTCACGAACCAGCTCCAGAACGGATGCTTGTTTACATTGTGTCTCTTTTAGGGATGTTGTTCCGAATACCCCTATGTATTTGTGACATTTATTCTGCCGGGCAGACTGTATTGCGCCCTTACCTCTAGGTGGGGTCCTTTTCCTATTTGGTAAAATAATGCTCATCCCACCTGCTGTCGGAATTGCCGATTGCCGAGACGGTCGTCATGTAGCCCCCTGGCCGATTACGTCCATCCGGCAGAATTAGCTTACCGAGTCCCATTGCGCTTGACACCCACATTGCTGCTCGCAGCTATATTTATTGGGTGTCAAGCAACTATGTTGCGAGACAACCTATTGTTATTGTACGAATTCTTATTATTATTATTATTATTATGCTGTCATTGGAGTCAATGGCAGCCCATAGAACCGCTTGGCGAAAAGTTGTGAAATTTGGCACACTTGTTCAGGACTGCCCCATTAGCCCATTAAGCCAATCTAAGGTCGCTAGCCCAACAGCTCTAGCGCCACCAACAGGTCAAAGTTGGGCATGCATTCATGTTCATAACTTTTGACCTATTCGACCAATTTTCACAAACCAGGTATCATTGGATTCCTTGAACCAAGCCCAGTTCAACACATCCTATGACGTCATTGCGCCATGACGTATATGTCCGCCATCTTGGTTTATGTCAAAAACCTTCAAAATGCTACTCCTATCACAAATCTTGTCCAATCATCTCGAAACTTGGCACACATGTTCTTCTGGCCATCCTTGATAAAAAACATCGAATAGATTTGTCAAATTCAAAACCGTTTGCCCGCTAAAGCCAATCAAATTTGGCGGCGAAGCCGCCAAACAGGAAGTGAGCCGATTTCTCAGCATCCCTTTGACATATCATAACCAGACTTGGTATATAGACCCATGGCCTCATAAAGGTGACACTGATTTAATTTGGTGACCTTTGACCTGTAGGGGGCGCTGTTATTAATGTCCATGTGTTTTGACCTCTTTCTCTTCACATGAGTACATTTACAACTTATTTTCAATGTCTGGTGATACTATCAGACCTCCCCGTATAGCTAGTATATTATAACTTGCACAAATATCCGCGACAGCCAATGATATTCAACCGCGAAGCCGCCAAACTGGAAAAACGCCAATATCTCAGCATCCCTTGGACAAATCATAACCAAACTTGATACCTAGACCCATAACATCATTATGGGGACACTCAATGAATTTGGTGACCATTGACCTCTAGGGGGCGCTATAATTAATGAAGACGTGTTTTAACTCCTCTCTCTTCACATGAGTACATTTCAAACTTATTATCAATGTTTAATGATACTGTCAGACCTCCCCATATATCTTGTAAATTATTTTGTTGATATTGTTCCGAATACCCCTATGTATTTGTGACATTTGTTCTGTCAGGCAGACTGCATTGCCCCCTTACCTCTAGGTGGGGTCCTTTTCCCATTTACTCATCCCACCGGCTGTCGGTATTGCCGATTTCCGAGGCGGTCGTCATGTAGCCCCCTGGCCGATTGCGTCCATCCGGCAGAATAAGCCTACCGAGTCCGATTATGCTTGACACCCACATTGCTGCTCGCAGCTATATTTATTATTATTATTATGCTGCCATTGGAGTCAATGGCAGCCCATAGAACCGCTTGGCGAAAAGTTGTGAAATTTGGCACACTTGTTCAGGACTGCCCCATTAGCCCATTAAGCCAATCTAAGGTCGCTAGCCCAACAGCTCTAGCGCCACCAACAGGTCAAAGTTGGGCATGCATTCATGTTCATAACTTTTGACCTATTCGACCAATTTTCACAAACCAGGTATCATTGGATTCCTTGAACCAAGCCCAGTTCAACAAACCCTATGACGTCATTGCGCCATGACGTATATGTCCGCCATCTTGGTTTATGTCAAAAACCTTCAAAATGCTACTCCTATCACAAATCTTGTCCAATCATCTTGAAACTTGGCACACATGATCTTCTGGCCATCCTTGATGAAAAACATCGAATAGATTTGTCAAATTCAAAACCGTTTGCCCGCTAAAGCCAATCAAATTTGGCGGCGAAGCCGCCAAACAGGAAGTGAGCCGATTTCTCAGCATCCCTTTGACATATCATAACCAGACTTGGTATATAGACCCATGGCCTCATAAAGGTGACACTGATTTAATTTGGTGACCTTTGACCTGTAGGGGGCGCTGTTATTAATGTCCATGTGTTTTGACCTCTTTCCCTTCACATGAGTACATTTACAACTTATTTTCAATGTCTGGTGATACTATCAGACCTCCCCGTATAGCTAGTATATTATAACTTGCACAAATATCCGCGACAGCCAATGATATTCAACCGCGAAGCCGCCAAACTGGAAAAACGCCAATATCTCAGTATCCCTTGGACAAATCATAACCAAACTTGATACCTAGACCCATAACATCATTATGGGGACACTCAATGAATTTGGTGACCATTGACCTCTAGGGGGCGCTATAATTAATGAAGACGTGTTTTAACTCCTCTCTCTTCACATGAGTACATTTCAAACTTATTATCAATGTTTAATGATACTGTCAGACCTCCCCATATATCTTGTAAATTATTTTGTTGATATTGTTCCGAATACCCCTATGTATTTGTGACATTTGTTCTGTCAGGCAGACTGCATTGCCCCCTTACCTCTAGGTGGGGTCCTTTTCCCATTTACTCATCCCACCGGCTGTCGGTATTGCCGATTTCCGAGGCGGTCGTCATGTAGCCCCCTGGCCGATTGCGTCCATCCGGCAGAATAAGCCTACCGAGTCCGATTATGCTTGACACCCACATTGCTGCTCGCAGCTATATTTGGGTGTCAAGCAACTATGTTGCGAGACAACCTATTGTTATTGTACGAATTCTTATTATTATTATTATTATGCTGCCATTGGAGTCAATGGTAGCCCATAGAACCGCTTGGCGAAAAGTTGTGAAATTTGGCACACTGGTTCAGGACAGCCCCATTAGCCCATTAAGCCAATCTCAGGTCGCTAGCCCAACAGCTCTAGCGCCACCAACAGGTCAAAGTTGGGCATGCATTCATGTTCATAACTTTCGACCTATTCGACCAATATTCACAAACCAGGTATCATTGGATTCCTTGAACCAAGCCCAGTTCAACACACCCTATGACGTCATTGTGCCATGACGTATATTTCCGCCATCTTGGTTTATGTCAAAAACCTTCAAAATGCTACTTCTATCACAAATCTTGTCCAATCATCTCGAATCTTGACACACATGATCTTCTGGCCATGCTTGATAAAAACATCGAATAGATTTGTCAAATTCAAAACCGTTTGTCCGCTAAAGCCAATCAAATTTAACCGCCAAGTTGCCAAACCGGATGTAAGCCAATATCTCAACAGCCCTTTGACATATCATAACCAACCTTGGTATATAGACCCAAGCCCCCATAAAGCTGACACTGAATGAATTTGGTGACCTTTGACCTCTAGGGGGCGCTGTTATTAATGTCGATGTGTTTTGACTCCTCCCTCTTTACATGAGTACATTTAAAAATTATTTTCATGTCTGGTGATACTATCAGACCTCCCCGTATAGCGAGTATATTATTTTTTGCAGAAATATCCGCGGCAGCTAATGATATTCGACCGCGAAGCCGCCAAACCGGAAACACGCCAATATCTCAGCAGCCCTTTGACATATCATAACCAAACTTGATACATAGACCCATAACATCATCAGGGGGACACTCAATGAATTTGGTGACCATTGACCTATAGGGGGCGCTATAATTACTGAAGACGTGTTTTAACTTCTCTCTCTTCACATGAGTACATTTCAAACTTATTTTTAATGTCTGAGGATACTGCCAGACCTCCTTATGTAGCTTATGAATTATTTCTCATTGCATCAGAACTTGGCCGCCATGTTGCAAGTTGTCAAAATCAGTTGAAAATTTCCACAGGCCACAAATTATGTCTGTGTTGTCTCTCCTGGCACTCATTTAATATTCTTACATTGATTTCTTAAATATGTATATGTAAAAACGGATGTAAATAATTACTTTACAGTTAAAATAAGCCAATGTATAAATTCATGTTATTATTTCACTTCCGGTTTAGTCACTTCCTGTGACGTCATTTCCTGTTAAAAATCGTACCTCTGTAGAAGGAATGGCAGACATGTGCATCTTCTGATTGTAATCCGCTAGCATCCACATGAAAGCATCTAAGAGGCAATGCCGTAAGTTTGTTTAATCAATGCAAGACATGTTTAAGATAATATATTAGAGTGGATTTAGTTAAAAATAATGTTTGATGTGTTGTTAAAAACGTTTTGGTTAGCAATTGTGTACAAACTAAAATCAATGCAATTGGCATCAGAATGTCTTCATGCAGTGTTAGACAGTTTATATTATTATTTACAACTATGTACAACATGCTGTTTAGTCAAATGTACATTCAGTATTTTTGTATTCTTTTATTTGCAGTTTTCACCGTCTGTTCATGAGGAATTGTGACAGTAAATGGTCAACCTTACTACGACTCTGTCTTCATTGGCTACGGTTTAACTCGGTGTTAAGTCAGGGTTACAACACACTGCACGAGAACACTACAATGTCCAATCTTCATAGAACTTGGCATAGATGATCTTCAGACCAAGTTGAACAAATGAATCAAACAGCTTTCTCAAATTCAAAACCGTTTGGCCGTGACAGCCAATCAAACTTGACGGCGCTCATTAATGGTTAGACACTGCACTCGTGTTACGACAAGCGGTACTTAATGTATAATGCAACAATGACTATAGTTACCATTCCGCCCACCTACAATATAAACTGCAATTCCCACTGGATTAGATGCTTCACGAACCACCTCCAGAACGGATGCTTGTTTACATTGTGTCTCTTTTAGGAATATTGTTCCGAATACCCCTATGTATTTGTGACATTTGTTCTGTCAGGCAGACTGTATTGCGCCCTTACCTCTAGGTGGGGTCCTTTTCCCATTTCCTCATCCCACCGGCTGTCGGTATTGCCGATTTCCGAGACGGTCGTCATGTAGCCCCCTGGCCGATTACGTCCATCCGGCAGAATTAGCCTACCGAGTCCCATTATGCTTGACACCCACATTGCTGCTCGCAGCTATATTTATTATTATTATTATGCTGCCATTGGAGTCAATGGCAGCCCATAGAACCGCTTGGCGAAAAGTTGTGAAATTTGGCACACTTGTTCAAGACAGCCCCATTAGCCCATTAAGCCAATCTCAGGTCGCTAGCCCAACAGCTCTAGCGCCACCAACAGGTCAAAGTTGGACATGCATTCATGTTCATAACTTTCGACCCATTCGACCAATATTCACAAACCAGGTATCATTTGATTCCTTCAACCAAGCCCAGTTCAACAAACCCTATGCCGTCATTGCGCCATGACGTATATTTCCGCCATCTTGGTTTATGTCAAAAACCATCAAAATGCTACTTCTATCACAAATCTTGTCCAATCATCTCGAAACTTGGCACACATGATCTTCTGGCCATCCTTGATGAAAAACATCGAATAGATTTGTCAAATTCAAAACTCTTTGCCCGCTTAAGCCAATCAAATTTGGCGGCGAAGCCGCTAAACAGGAAGTGAGCCGATTTCTCAGCATCCCTTAGAAATATCATAACCAGACTTGGTATATAGACCCATGGCCTCATAAAGGTGACACTGATTGAATGTGGTGACCTTTGACCTCTAGGTGGCGCTGTTATTAATGTCGAAATGTTTTGACTCCTCTCTCTTCACATGAGTACATTTCAAACTTATTTTCAATGTCTGGTGATACTAACAGACCTCCCCGTGTGGCTAGCATATTATTTATTGCAGAAATATCCGTGACAGCCAATGATATTCGACCGCGAAGCCACCAAACCGGAAACACGCCAATATCTCAGCATCCCTTTGACATATCATGACCAAACTTGTTACATAGACCCATAACATCATCATGGGAACACTCAATGAATTTTGTGACCATTGACCTCTAGGGGGCGCTGTTAATAATGTCGATGTGTTTTAACTCCTCTCTCTTCACATGAGTACATTTCAAACTTATTTTCAATGTTTAATGATACTGTCAGACCTCCCCATATATCTTGTAAATTATTTTGTTGATATTGTTCCGAATACCCCTATGTATTTGTGACATTTGTTCTGTCAGGCAGACTGCATTGCGCCCTTACCTCTAGGTGGGGTCCATTTCCCATTTACTCATCCCACCGGCTGTCGGTATTGCCGATTTCCGAGGCGGTCGTCATGTAGCCCCCTGGCCGATTGCGTCCATCCGGCAGAATAAGCCTACCGAGTCCGATTATGCTTGACACCCACATTGCTGCTCGCAGCTATATTTGGGTGTCAAGCAACTATGTTGCGAGACAACCTATTGTTATTGTACGAATTCTTATTATTATTATTATTATTATGCTGCCATTGGAGTCAATGGCAGCCCATAGAACCGCTTGGCGAAAAGTTGTGAAATTTGGCACACTTGTTCAGGACTGCCCCATTAGCCCATTAAGCCAATCTAAGGTCGCTAGCCCAACAGCTCTAGCGCCACCAACAGGTCAAAGTTGGGCATGCATTCATGTTCATAACTTTTGACCTATTCGACCAATTTTCACAAACCAGGTATCATTGGATTCCTTGAACCAAGCCCAGTTCAACAAACCCTATGACGTCATTGCGCCATGACGTATATGTCCGCCATCTTGGTTTATGTCAAAAACCTTCAAAATGCTACTCCTATCACAAATCTTGTCCAATCATCTTGAAACTTGGCACACATGATCTTCTGGCCATCCTTGATGAAAAACATCGAATAGATTTGTCAAATTCAAAACCGTTTGCCCGCTAAAGCCAATCAAATTTGGCGGCAAAGCCGCCAAACAGGAAGTGAGCCGATTTCTCAGCATCCCTTTGACATATCATAACCAGACTTGGTATATAGACCCATGGCCTCATAAAGGTGACACTGATTTAATTTGGTGACCTTTGACCTGTAGGGGGCGCTGTTATTAATGTCCATGTGTTTTGACCTCTTTCCCTTCACATGAGTACATTTACAACTTATTTTCAATGTCTGGTGATACTATCAGACCTCCCCGTATAGCTAGTATATTATAACTTGCACAAATATCCGCGACAGCCAATGATATTCAACCGCGAAGCCGCCAAACTGGAAAAACGCCAATATCTCAGTATCCCTTGGACAAATCATAACCAAACTTGATACCTAGACCCATAACATCATTATGGGGACACTCAATGAATTTGGTGACCATTGACCTCTAGGGGGCGCTATAATTAATGAAGACGTGTTTTAACTCCTCTCTCTTCACATGAGTACATTTCAAACTTATTATCAATGTTTAATGATACTGTCAGACCTCCCCATATATCTTGTAAATTATTTTGTTGATATTGTTCCGAATACCCCTATGTATTTGTGACATTTGTTCTGTCAGGCAGACTGCATTGCCCCCTTACCTCTAGGTGGGGTCCTTTTCCCATTTACTCATCCCACCGGCTGTCGGTATTGCCGATTTCCGAGGCGGTCGTCATGTAGCCCCCTGGCCGATTGCGTCCATCCGGCAGAATAAGCCTACCGAGTCCGATTATGCTTGACACCCACATTGCTGCTCGCAGCTATATTTGGGTGTCAAGCAACTATGTTGCGAGACAACCTATTGTTATTGTACGAATTATTATTATTATTATTATTATTATTATGCTGCCATTGGAGTCAATGGCAGCCCATAGAACCGCTTGGCGAAAAGTTGTGAAATTTGGCACACTTGTTCAGGACTGCCCCATTAGCCCATTAAGCCAATCTAAGGTCGCTAGCCCAACAGCTCTAGCGCCACCAACAGGTCAAAGTTGGGCATGCATTCATGTTCATAACTTTTGACCTATTCGACCAATTTTCACAAACCAGGTATCATTGGATTCCTTGAACCAAGCCCAGTTCAACAAACCCTATGACGTCATTGCGCCATGACGTATATGTCCGCCATCTTGGTTTATGTCAAAAACCTTCAAAATGCTACTCCTATCACAAATCTTGTCCAATCATCTTGAAACTTGGCACACATGATCTTCTGGCCATCCTTGATGAAAAACATCGAATAGATTTGTCAAATTCAAAACCGTTTGCCCGCTAAAGCCAATCAAATTTGGCGGCGAAGCCGCCAAACAGGAAGTGAGCCGATTTCTCAGCATCCCTTTGACATATCATAACCAGACTTGGTATATAGACCCATGGCCTCATAAAGGTGACACTGATTTAATTTGGTGACCTTTGACCTGTAGGGGGCGCTGTTATTAATGTCCATGTGTTTTGACCTCTTTCCCTTCACATGAGTACATTTACAACTTATTTTCAATGTCTGGTGATACTATCAGACCTCCCCGTATAGCTAGTATATTATAACTTGCACAAATATCCGCGACAGCCAATGATATTCAACCGCGAAGCCGCCAAACTGGAAAAACGCCAATTATCTCAGTATCCCTTGGACAAATCATAACCAAACTTGATACCTAGACCCATAACATCATTATGGGGACACTAATGAATTTGGTGACCATTGACCTCTAGGGGGCGCTATAATTAATGAAGACGTGTTTTAACTCCTCTCTCTTCACATGAGTACATTTCAAACTTATTATCAATGTTTAATGATACTGTCAGACCTCCCCATATATCTTGTAAATTATTTTGTTATATTGTTCCGAATACCCCTATGTATTTGTGACATTTGTTCTGTCAGGCAGACTGCATTGCCCCCTTACCTCTAGGTGGGGTCCTTTTCCCATTTACTCATCCCACCGGCTGTCGGTATTGCCGATTTCCGAGGCGGTCGTCATGTAGCCCCCTGGCCGATTGCGTCCATCCGGCAGAATAAGCCTACCGAGTCCGATTATGCTTGACACCCACATTGCTGCTCGCAGCTATATTTGGGTGTCAAGCAACTATGTTGCGAGACAACCTATTGTTATTGTACGAATTCTTATTATTATTATTATTATTATGCTGCCATTGGAGTCAATGGCAGCCCATAGAACCGCTTGGCGAAAAGTTGTGAAATTTGGCACACTTGTTCAGGACTGCCCCATTAGCCCATTAAGCCAATCTAAGGTCGCTAGCCCAACAGCTCTAGCGCCACCAACAGGTCAAAGTTGGGCATGCATTCATGTTCATAACTTTTGACCTATTCGACCAATTTTCACAAACCAGGTATCATTGGATTCCTTGAACCAAGCCCAGTTCAACAAACCCTATGACGTCATTGCGCCATGACGTATATGTCCGCCATCTTGGTTTATGTCAAAAACCTTCAAAATGCTACTCCTATCACAAATCTTGTCCAATCATCTCGAAACTTGGCACACATGATCTTCTGGCCATCCTTGATGAAAAACATCGAATAGATTTGTCAAATTCAAAACCGTTTGCCCGCTAAAGCCAATCAAATTTGGCGGCGAAGCCGCCAAACAGGAAGTGAGCCGATTTCTCAGCATCCCTTTGACATATCATAACCAGACTTGGTATATAGACCCATGGCCTCATAAAGGTGACACTGATTTAATTTGGTGACCTTTGACCTGTAGGGGGCGCTGTTATTAATGTCCATGTGTTTTGACCTCTTTCCCTTCACATGAGTACATTTACAACTTATTTTCAATGTCTGGTGATACTATCAGACCTCCCCGTATAGCTAGTATATTATAACTTGCACAAATATCCGCGACAGCCAATGATATTCAACCGCGAAGCCGCCAAACTGGAAAAACGCCAATATCTCAGTATCCCTTGGACAAATCATAACCAAACTTGATACATAGACCCATAACATCATTATGGGGACACTCAATGAATTTGGTGACCATTGACCTCTAGGGGGCGCTATAATTAATGAAGACGTGTTTTAACTCCTCTCTCTTCACATGAGTACATTTCAAACTTATTATCAATGTTTAATGATACTGTCAGACCTCCCCATATATCTTGTAAATTATTTTGTTGATATTGTTCCGAATACCCCTATGTATTTGTGACATTTGTTCTGTCAGGCAGACTGCATTGCCCCCTTACCTCTAGGTGGGGTCCTTTTCCCATTTACTCATCCCACCGGCTGTCGGTATTGCCGATTTCCGAGGCGGTCGTCATGTAGCCCCCTGGCCGATTGCGTCCATCCGGCAGAATAAGCCTACCGAGTCCGATTATGCTTGACACCCACATTGCTGCTCGCAGCTATATTTCCTATTATTATTATTTACCTGCAATGGGAGTCAATGGCAGCCCATAGAACCGCTTGGTGAAAAGTTGTGAAATTTGGCACACTGGTTCAGGACAGCCCCATTAGCCCATTAAGCCAATCTCAGGTCGCTAGCCCTACAGCTCTAGCGCCACCAACAGGTCAAAGTTGGACATGCATTCATGTTCATAACTTTCGACCTATTCGACCAATATTCACAAACCAGGTATCATTGGATTCCTTGAACCAAGCCCAGTTCAACACACCCTATGACGTCATTGCGCCATGACGTATATTTCCGCCATCTTGGTTTATGTCAAAAACCTTCAAAATGCTACTCCTATCACAAATCTTGTCCAATCATCTCGAAACTTGGCACACATGATCTTCTGGCCATCCTTGATGAAAAACATCGAATAGATTTGTCAAATTCAAAACCGTTTGCCCGCTACAGCCAATCAAATTTGGCGGCGAAGCCGCCAAACAGGAAGTGAGCACATATCTCAGCAACCCGACATATCATAACCAACCTTGGTACATAGACCTATGACCCCATAAAGGTGACACTGAATGAATTTGGTGACCCTTGACCTCTAGGTGGCGCTGTTATTAATGTCGATGTGTTTTGACTCCTCTCTCTTCACATGAGTACATTTAAAACTTATTTTCAATGTCTGGTGATACTATCAGACCTCCCCATATAGCTCAGTATATTACGTCTTGCAGAAATATCCGCGACAGCCAATGATATTCGAGCGCGAAGCCCGGAAACCGGAAACACGCCAATATCTCTGCAGCCCTTTGACATATCATAACCAACTTGATACATTGACCCATAACATAATCATGGGGACACTCAAATAATTTGGTGACCATTGAACGCTAGGGGGCGCTATAATTAATGAAGACGTATTTTAACTCCTCTCTCTTCACATGAGTACATTTCAAACTTATTTTCAATGTCTGATGATACTGTCAGACCTACTCATATAGCTTATAAATTATTTCTCATTGCAACATCAGAACTTGGCCGCCATGTTGAAAGTTGTCAAAATCAGTTGTAAATTCCCACAGGCCACAAATTATGTCCAATCTTCATGAAACTCTGCATATATGATCTTCAGACCAAGCTGAACTAATGTGTTAAACAGCTTTCTCAAATTCAAAACCGTTTGGCCGTGACAGGCAATCAAACTTGACGGCGCTCATTAATGGGTAGACACTGCACTCGTGTGGCGATAAGCGGTACTTAATGTATAATGCAACAATGACTATATTTACCATTCCGCCCACTTAAAATATAAACTGCAATTCCCACTGGATCAGATGCTTCACGAACCACCTCCAGAAGGGATGCTTGTTTACATGGTGTCTCTTTTTGGGATATTGTTCCGAATACCCCTATGTATTTGTGACATTTGTTCTGTCAGGCAGACTGCATTGCGCCCTTACCTCTAGGTGGGGTCCTTTTTCCCATTTACTCATCCCACCGGCTGTCGGTATTGCCGATTTCCGAGGCGGTCGTCATGTAGCCCCCTGGCCAATTGCGTCCATCCGGCAGAATTAGCCTACCGAGTCCGATTATGCTTGACACCCACATTGCTGCTCGCAGCTATATTTATTATTATCCTTCAATGGGAGTCAATGGCAGCCCATAGAACCGCTTGGCGAAAAGTTGTGAAATTTGGCACACTGGTTCAGGACAGCCCCATTAGCCCATTAGGCCAATCTCAGGTCGCTAGCCCTACAGCTCTAGCGCCACCAACAGGTCAAAGTTGGACATGCATTCATGTTCATAACTTTCGACCCATTTGACCAATATTCACAAATCAGGTATCATTGGATTCCTTGAACCAAGCCCAGTTCAACACATCCTATGACGTCATTGCGCCATGACGTATATGTCCGCCATCTTGGTTTATGTCAAAAACCTTCAAAATGCTACTCCTATCACAAATCTTGTCCAATCATCTCGAAACTTGGCACACATGATCTTCTGGCCATCCTTGATGAAAAACATCGAATAGATTTGTCAAATTCAAAACCGTTTGCCCGCTAAAGCCAATCAAATTTGGCGGCGAAGCCGCCAAACAGGAAGTGAGCCGATTTCTCAGCATCCCTTTGACATATCATAACCAGACTTGGTATATAGACCCATGGCCTCATAAAGGTGACACTGATTTAATTTGGTGACCTTTGACCTGTAGGGGGCGCTGTTATTAATGTCCATGTGTTTTGACCTCTTTCCCTTCACATGAGTACATTTAAAAATTATTTTCAATGTCTGGTGATACTATCAGACCTCCCCGTATAGCTAGTATATTATAACTTGCACAAATATCCGCGACAGCCAATGATATTCGACCGCGAACCCCCCAAACCGGAAACACGCCAATATCTCAGCAGCCCTTTGACATATCATAACCAGACTTGATACATAGACCCATAGCATCATCATGGGGACACTGCTTGAATTTGGTGACCATTGACCTCTAGGGGGCGCTATAATTAATGAAGACGTGTTTTAACTCCTCTCTCTTCACATGAGTACATTTCAAACTTATTTTCAATGTCTGATGATACTGTCAGACCTCCCCATATAGCTTACAAATTATTTCTCATTGCAACCTCAGAACTTGGCCACCATGTTGAAAGTTGTAAAAATCAGTTGTAAATTTCCACAGGCCACAAATAATGTCCAATCTTCATAAAACTTTGCAGATATGATCTTCAGAACAATTTGAACAAATGTGTTAAACAGCTTTCTCAAATTCAAAACCGTTTGGCCGTGACAGGCAATCAAACGTGACGGCGCTCATTAATGAGTAGACACTGCACTCGTGTGGCGCTCATTAATGGGTAGACACTGCACTCGTGTGGCGACAAGCGGTACTTAATGTTTAATGCAACAATGACTATATTCACCATTCCGCCCACCTACAATATAAACTGCAATTCCCACTGGATTAGATGCTTCACGAACAACCTCCAGAACGGATGCTTGTGTACATTGTGTCTCTTTTAGGGATATTGTTCCGAATACCCCTATGTATTTGTGACCTTTGTTCTGCCAGGCAGACTGTATTGCGCCCTTACCTCTAGGTGGGGTCCTTTTCCCATTTACTTATCCCACCGGCTGTCGGTATTGCCGATTTCCGAGACGGTCATCATGTAGCCCCCTGGCCGATTACGTCCATCCGGCAGAATTTGCCTACCGAGTCCCATTATGCTTGACACCCACATTGCTGCTCGCAGCTATATTTCCTATTATTATTATTTTACCTAAGTGGAAGTCAATGGCAGGCCATAAAACCGCTGGGCGAAAAGTTGTGACATTTGGCACACTAGCCCAACAGCTCTAGCGCCACCAACAGGTCAAAGTTGGACATGCATTCATGTTCATAACTTTCGACCCATTCGACCAATATTCACAAACCAGGTATCATTGGATTCCTTGAACCAAGCCCAGTTCAACACACCCTATGACGTCATTGCGCCATGACGTAGATTTCCGCCATCTTGGTTTATGTCAAAAACCTTCAAAATGCTACTACTATCACAAATCTTGTCCAATCATCCCGAAACTTGGCACACATGATCTTCCGGCCATGCTTGATAAAAAACATTGAATAGATTTTTCAAATTCATAACCGTTTGCCCGCTAATGCCAATCAAATTTTGTGGCGAAGCCGCCAAGCCGGATGTAAGCCCATATCTCAGCAGCCCTTTGACATATCATAACCAACCTTGGTATATAGACCCATGCCCCCATAAAGCTGACACTGAATGAATTTGGTGACCTTTGACCTCTAGGCGGCGCTATAATTAATTAACATGAGTACATTTCTAACTTATTTTCAATGTTTCATGATACTGTCAGACCTCCCCATATAGCTTATAAATTATTTTTCATTGCAACATCAGAACTTGGCCACCATGTTGAAAGTTGTCAAAATCAGTTGTAAATTTCCACAGGCCACAAATTATGTCCAATCTTCATAAAACTTGGCATATATGATCTTCAGACCAAGCTGAAAAAATGGATTAGACAGCTTTCTCAAATTCCAAACCGTTTGGCCGTGACAGGCAATCAAACTTGAGGGCGCTCATTAATGGGTAGACACTGCACTCGTGTGGCACTCATTAATGGGTAGACACTGCACTCGTGTGGCGACAAGCGGTACTTAATGTATAATGCAACAATGACTAAATTTACCATTCCGCCCACTGACAATATGAACTGCAATTCCCACTGGATTAGATGCTTCACGACCACCTCCAGAACGGATGCTTGTTTACATTGTGTCTCTTTTAGGGATATTGTTCCGAATACCCCTATGTATTTGTGACATTTGTTCTGTCAGGCAGACTGTATTGCGCCCTTACCTCTAGGTGGGGTCCTTTTCCCACATAATGCTCATCCCACCGGCTGTCGGTATTGCCGATTACCGAGACGGTCGTCAGTACCCCCCTGGCCGATTACGTCCATCCGGCAGCATTAGCTTACCGAGTCCCATTATGCTTGACACCCACATTGCTGCTCGCAGCTATATTTGGGTGTCAAGCAACAAAGTTGCGAGACAACCTATTGTTTTTGTATGAATTCCTATTATTATTATTTTACCTACGTGGAAGTCAATGGCAGCCCATAGAACCGCCTGGTGAAAAGTTGTGAAATTTGGCACACTGGTTCAGGACAGCCCCATTAGCCCATTAAGCCATTCTGTTCCTCCGACATTGGGTTTCTCTGTCTCTTGTTAGTCGGCTGATCTATGATGAATGTAACAATCCCTTAGTTACTTGTGTTTATATCGAGCCGGTTCCGTGTTTGGGGGTCTGTGCCGCAAAGCAATTCGTTACTTCGCGAGACCCGAGACTCCCGCGAGAGTGGGCGGCGGGTCGCCGGCAGAAACATATTCATTTTCTCCGCCAAGATGCACAAGGGGGAGTTGAAACAACGAACAATCGAACAAAAATGTATAATGGAATCATCGCAATGACTCCTAGCCTGTTATATTAAGGTAAATCAAGCCAAAAAAGTTGCATAGTTCCCCTTTCACTCGTGTCTGATCTCTTTTCTGGTCCATTCTTCTTTTGTTCCACCGACAGTTCACGGCGGGTCGCCGGCAGAAACATTTCTTCACAAGTTGCTTCATTGTGTATTGTTCATTAAACAAACATAGGCCATCAAACAAATTTACACTAAACATGTAATTTAACTTCAGCTTTGACAAAAGCATTGTAGGAACAGTTACCAATTAAACACTAACCTGGCTGGGAGAGAGAGAGAGAGAGAGAGAGAGAGAGAGAGAGAGAGAGAGAGAGAGAGAGAGAGAGAGGAGAGAGAGAGAGAGAGAGAGAGAGAGAGAGAGAGAGAGAGAGAGAGAGAGAGAGAGAGAGAGAGAGAGAGAGAGAGAGAGAGAGAGAGAGAGAGAGAGAGAGAGAGAGAGAGAGAGAGAGAGATACCCCTTAACAGTGGTATAATGAGCACATACACATACTGTCGTGATCTATTGCTTAATTATAAATAGCTCTGGTTGTTGTTTCTGTTCCACGACATTTTGTATGTCATGTTTGTGGTGTGGGATGAAGAGAGTGGTAATGAATCAGATGTAGTGAGTGTAACATAATTCACCTACAGTATTTTGTTATGTGTTGTTCTTTCAATTGTGTTGTCGTTTACTGCATGCCATTTACTGTTTTGGTGGTTCAGGGATCGCTGTCCCTTTAAGGATTACGGCGTCTCATGACGTCAGAGCCCATGCGGGATTTGTTTACCTGCAGCACGTTTTGATTTCCGGCTTTTCTCTTTGACTAAATAAACGAGTCACACCACTGTGTGCTCAACGTGCGAAATTGTAACTTTCACTTATTGCAATTTCCACACAGATTTGTTTTGACGCAATTGCGATTCAGCCTACGCATAGCATGGTCTGGCTCGAGTCCTCAGCCCCAACGTAATTGTGAGCTGTCTCCCCGGCAATGGAATCGCAACAATATTGCAATCTAGGGAGGGGGCGTCGCTAACGTGTACGCTTGTATTACAGTCAACGAAGATAATATGTTTATCAAAATACTCATTTTAATGAAGGCACGATGGAAAATGTAATTGAGTAAAGAGTAGAATTCTAAATCAAATATTTACTTGAGTAAGAGTAAAATTACAGACTTAAAAAAGGAACGTGAAAAGTACTTTTTATCCGAAAAAAGTACTTTTTTACTCATTTGCGTTACTTGTAACGCGTTACTACCCACCCCTGGGTCCGAGGACGTTACCTAGCGACACGCACAAACATGCCCCTTTTCCTCGGACGGCGATCTCGCCATCTCGGTTGAACTCAGTGGTGACCGAGCGAAATTCGGAGACAGAATTCAAGATGGCTGCGCCCATTGTGACTTGAAGTATGAACTGTTTTCATTGTGCTTGGACCACTTCAGTGGTTTAATTCGGTAACCACCGAATTAAACCACTTCGGTGGTTTAATTCAGCCTACGCATAGCATGGTCTGGCTCGAGTCCTCAGCCCCAACGTAATTGTGAGCTGTCTCCCCGGCAATGGAATCGCAACAATATTGCAATCTAGGGAGGGGGCATCGCTAACGTGTACGCTTGTATTAGTCAACGAAGATAATATGTTTATCAAAATACTCATTTTAATGAAGGCACGATGGAAAATGTAATTGAGTAAAGAGTAGAATTCTAAATCAAATATTTACTTGAGTAAGAGTAAAATTACAGACTTAAAAAAGGAACGTGAAAAGTACTTTTTATCCGAAAAAAGTACTTTTTTACTCATTTGCGTTACTTGTAACGCGTTACTACCCACCCCTGGGTCCGAGGACGTTACCTAGCGACACGCACAAACATGCCCCTTTTCCTCGGACGGCGATCTCGCCATCTCGGTTGAACTCAGTGGTGACCGAGCGAAATTCGGAGACAGAATTCAAGATGGCTGCGCCCATTGTGACTTGAAGTATGAACTGTTTTCATTGTGCTTGGACCACTTCAGTGGTTTAATTCGGTAACCACCGAATTAAACCACTTCGGTGGTTTAATTCAGCCTACGCATAGCATGGTCTGGCTCGAGTCCTCAGCCCCAACGTAATTGTGAGCTGTCTCCCCGGCAATGGAATCGCAACAATATTGCAATCTAGGGAGGGGGCATCGCTAACGTGTACGCTTGTATTACAGTCAACAAAGATAATGTGTTTATCAAAATACTCATTTTAATGAAGGCACAATGGAAAATGTAATTGAGTAAAGAGTAGAATTCTAAATCAAATATTTACTTGAGTAAGAGTAAAATTACAGACTTAAAAAAGGAACGTGAAAAGTACTTTTTATCCGAAAAAATTACTTTTTTACTCATTTGCGTTACTTGTAACGCGTTACTACCCACCCCTGGGTCCGAGGACGTTACCTAGCGACACGCACAAACATGCCCCTTTTCCTCGGACGGCGATCTCGCCATCTCGGTTGAACTCAGTGGTGACCGAGCGAAATTCGGAGACAGAATTCAAGATGGCTGCGCCCATTGTGACTTGAAGTATGAACTGTTTTCATTGTGCTTGGACCACTTCGGTGGTTTAAATGGTAAATTTCAATCACTCGTATTACTGCAATACCTTACTGCATCCGTATCTCTGCCTATGTACACAAATATATTGTATTTGTGTACAGCACTTTGGTCAACTACTGTTGTTTTAAATGTGCTATATAAATAAACTTGACTTGACTATGGCCTATAGCCTACTTATATTGGATCGCCTGGTCCTCTGCCAATGCTACCGCGATAACAGCTTTCCGGGTGGCGTCCATGTTTTCCTCCAACGACCGAGCGAAATAATAAAACGCTTGAAGTGTGGGCGTGGCGTCAGATCCGAGATCGGAGTCGGTTCGCAGAGAATACTCGAACGCAGCAGAAATGAAATTAGCCCAAATGGGGGCGTGTCACGACACCCGTCAATCACAATAAAATGGCCGCTTACGCCACTGTGCTTGGGCTGAATGACTTTAGCCCAAATGGGAAGCATATGAAGGGGGCGTGTCACGATACCTGTCAATCAAAATTGAATGGAAGCTTACGCTACTCCGCTTGGGCTGAATACATTTAGCCCATTCACAGGAAAAAAACGAAGATATGTCATATATCCTGTTTTTTTCTGTCACTTTTTGGTGCTGTTGCTCCTTTAGGTTCTACCAAAATTTAAAACAATATGTTCTAAGGTTTTTAATAATATTTTTTCATTTTTACTGTAAAAGGTAGGGAGGGCTTAGCCCTGTTAGCCCATTTATACCAGCCGTCCCTGCATGTGTGTGTTTGTGTGCAGTAGCTGACCAACAGTGAACAAAAACACAGCTTCCACATGTTTCACATAATTATACTAAATACTGTAAAATACACGCAGTAGTATATTGAACTAATACATCTAAATACAATGTATACATCCATTATACATATATTAAATGTGATCTAGATCCTAATGGAGCAAGGGGGTGGAGGTCTCACCGGCCGGCCGGGGGGCCAGCCAGCAGCAGCGCCAGGCCGGCGGGGATCATGGCGCTGTCAGGTCTTCGCTGTCAGGACCTCCTCTCTCTGGAAGAGAGACAAACAGGAAGTGATTCGAAAGCAGCTCGTATTATTCCAGGACCTCCTCTCTCTGGAAGAGAGAGGAGGTCCGGAAGGGCGTGGAACGGTTCCCCCCCGGCTGCTCTGATCACTATCAGTCCGACTGGTTCCGCTGCCCCTGGGCCTTTGCACAGAGATTCGCTTCTTTAACCCGAGATATAGTGTCCCTAATATAGCATAATCTATATCTACCTATCTGTCAATATAATATGTGCGACCTTTTAAATTGAAAACCTGAAACACAGCGACATCAACGCATCACCTTCCACCGGCAGCTCCAGGAGTGAAGAGTCTGTCAGCCAATCAGAGGGCGGCTCCCTAGGAGGCTCACATGGATCCTCTAAGGACCAGGCTGGCATCTCCACTAGGAGGGTACACCAGGAAATACACACTCACATAGTAGAGGAAATAAGCTAACTGGAGACAGAGACAGAGGCATGCAAGGACTTCAAAGACACTCCAGATGCTCACAAACAGCCATACCTGTTGGGAGAAATACAACATTGTGCGAAAGCAGCA
This sequence comes from Gadus chalcogrammus, assembly GCF_026213295.1. Lineage (NCBI taxonomy): Eukaryota > Metazoa > Chordata > Actinopteri > Gadiformes > Gadidae > Gadus > Gadus chalcogrammus. The sequence continues at coordinate 26,883,459 of NC_079427.1, read as the reverse complement.
GCAAGATTCGTCATCTGTTGTGATGAGAAGGACCTCACCCCCCCCCCCCACCCTATAGACTCATCCCCCTGGACTCACTCTGCACACAATAATTGCACTAATCCTCCGTAATGTATTGTGTATTTAGAGTTTATCTTTAACTTATGTTTATACAAGATAATGTAATTTTTATAATATCGCACATTTTACTTTTTAAAGTAACAATTGATATGTATAGATATTTTGTATTTAAAGGTTCGATGGGTGTCGATGGGTATCTTGGGTCCTCTTATGTATTGGCGCTTGTGGATGCTCAATGACATTTTATTGAAGTAAGCATATTTTACAGTGATCCATTCAAACATAAAACGAGGCAAGAAACACAACCTTGTGGTGAAGCTTCTATACACTGACCCACCCATATACACACACACACACATATATATATATATCATATAACTATCAGTACCACACACTCTTCAACCTGGACCAACCAGGGCTGTATGAGTCATAAGTGGCTTAGAGACATTCTAAACTCCTCCTCCCTGAGGCTACGGTCCAATCGCTGGGTTTCAGTCTGCAGAACCGATTGGAGGGGCTTCCTGGAGACGGCATCCAGGGACAGGCTGAGGTCCCGCCGCAGGGAGAGAACCGATTGGTTGTTCTTAGAGGAGCTTTCGATGAAGTCCCACATCTCCTGACTGTCAAGAGAAAGAGTGAGACGCAAACGGTGGACCTAAAGGAGGAGCAGGGAGAGAGGAGAAGAGTAGGGAGGAGGAGAGGAGAGAGGCGGAGGGGAGGAGAGAGGAGAGGAGAGGAATCATGCATGTTAAACAACCACTTCACCTCATAGTGTGGTGCCGACTACAGTAACAACCTCCCCATCGGTGCAGGCAGTACTGTAGGACCAGAACTAAATGAGGATCTATTGCACCTGTGTATGGGTTATTCTCGGTTACTGAGGAGACATGAACAGACTAGGGGTTTTGGATGAGATGCTCCCCAGTCTGCTAATGCCTGTCAATCAGGAAGCTGATGATCCACTGACAGTTGGTGACAGGCACTGCAAACTGGGTGAGCTTCTGATGAAGGATTTCAGGGATGATGGTGTTGAACGCCGAGCTGAAGTCCACAAATGTCAATAGATTATTTGCCGATACATAATTGATGGCAGGGGCGTTTCTAGGTTTTTGAAATATCCGGGGCTTAGCCCAGAGGGAAAGGGAAAATCCAATTTTCTTTGTATGTTTTATTGCGCATGCAACATTTTTCATAATGCTTTACATAAATACACAATACGCAGTTTATTATTGCTTTAAATAGCTTCCTGACTGCTGTGCTGCTTATCCCCAGACATCTTAAGGCAAGGCAAGGCAAGGCAAGGCAAGGCAAGGCAAGGCAACTTTATTTATATAGCACTTTTCATACACAAGGCAGACTCAAAGTGCTTCACATATAAAATAAAATAATAGATAAGTAAAAGAAAAACATACGCAAAGAAATGGGTAAAATAGAAAAAGGCATTTTAGTATTAAAATAGAAAATAAAGGCAAAGTTAAAAAAGCTTTTTAGATTTAAGATTTTAGCAGAAAGCTATAGCAAACATAAAAGTCTTCAGTCTTGTTTTAAAGGTGCTCAGAGTTGGGGCAAGTCTTAAATCCTCTGGGAGTTTATTCCAGCTATTTGTTGCATAGTAACTAAATCCTGCTTTCCCATGTTTTGTGTTTACTCTGGGGATAATTAACAGATTGGTTTCAGAGGATCTTAGTGGTCTAGAAGGCTGATGTAGTGGAAGCATATCAGTTAAATATTTTGGGCCTAAACCATGTAGGGATTTATAGGTTAGCAACATGATTTTAAAATCAATTCTCTGACCTACAGGAAGCCAATGTAACGATTTCAGAATTGGTGGAATATGATCAAATTTTTTGGTCTTCGTTAGAACTCTAGCAGCAGCATTCTGAACAAGCTGAAGCTTCCTCAGAGTTTGTTTTGGGAGACCTGTGAGGAGACCATTGCAGTAATCAAGCTTACTAGTGATAAAGGCATGTACAAGTTTTTGTAAGTCTTCGGTGGACATGAGCCCTCTAAGTCTTGCTACATTTTTAAGGTGATAATATGCCGATTTTGTAACTGATTTGATGTGACTGTCAAAATGTAAATCTGAATCCATGATAACCCCTAGATTTCTGGCTTTGATTGAGGTTTTCAGGGACAGAGAGTGAAGGTGTTGGGTTACTTTAAGCCTTTCCGTTTTAGAACCAAATACAATTATCTCTGTTTTGTCCTCATTTAGTTGAAGGAAATTTCGGCACATCCATTCCTTCACTTGCTCAATGCACTGGCACAGCAGATCTATGGGCCGATAGTCATTTGGTGATAGCGATACATAGATTTGCATGTCATCAGCATAGCAATGATGGTCAATATTGTTATTTTGCATGATTTGCCCTAGTGGGAGCATTTAGATGTTGAATAAAGAGGGTCCTAAGATCGAACCTTGTGGGACTCCACATGTCACGTTGGTTGATTCTGATACAAAGTCGCCAATGGAAACAAAGTAGTTCCTATTTTGTAGGTAGGACCTGAACCAATTTAAGACAGTGCCTGAAAGCCCCACCCAGTTTTCTAACCTTTCCAGAAGTAATGTATGGTCTACAGTGTCGAATGCAGCACTGAGGTCAAGTAGCATTAGTATTGAGGTTTTGCCAGAGTCTGTGTTAAGACGGATGTCGTTTACAACTTTAATAAGGGCGGTCTCAGTGCTGTGCAGGGGTCGAAATCCTGATTGGAAGGTGTCATAGCAACCAGTTGATGCCAGGAAGTGATTTAGTTGCTGGAGGACAACTTTCTCAATGATTTTACTTATGAAGGGTAGATTTGATATTGGTCTGTAGTTGTTAATAATAGAGGCATCTAGGCTCCGCTTTTTTAAAAGGGGTTTAATAACTGCAGTTTGCAAAGCTTTTGGGAACTTGCCTGACTGGAGAGAGTTGTTAACTATCTGCAATATGCCTACTGCTAGGCAGTCGAAAACATTCTTAAAGAGGTTGGTAGGTATAGTATCAAGGCAACAGGTGGATGGCTTTAGTTGTGTCACAGTTTCCACAAGATTTTGAGAGTCTATAACATTAAAGCATGCCATCCTTGCCACGTAATTTTTGCCTGAACAGGGTGGTAGTCCAACATTTTTGTTTGATGTGGAGATATTGATGGCGCGTCTGATACCTTCAAT